>NC_056731.1:1001815779-1002115779 GCF_019279795.1 Protopterus annectens
GGAGCATGGGTATTTAAATAAACATTCTAAAAAATATCCAATAACTGTTTCAGACCATACACCAATGAAGACTAAGATAAAGACGGAGAGTAATCAACTAATAATGAGACACTGGTATTTTTTTGTTAGCAAGGATACACATTTCTTCAGAACGGATAGCTGGGGAAAGGTGTAAAAAGGAAACTGGAATTTAAAAAACTGGTAGAAATGAGAGAGACAGATATGAAAAAGAAATAAAATTACTTAGGGGGGATTATCAAAAGTTAATGTACTGCTTATGAAGGGGTATCTTACATCTCAAGGAGGGAAACAGTTGAGTGCTAATAAATAATCATAACATTTATGAAAAAGCTACTACCCCTAATTAAACAATTGTGAATGCTTTGATGTAATGCTAGAAAATCACCAGTGGATTTTATGGGTAAACAAATATACAGACACGGGGTCAAACAAGGTAAGTTTTTAGAAATAAAGACATTTTAACTTAGATAGTCATACCTACGAATAGCACCTTGTAGTCTATTCACTGCTAATTTATATAATACTTACCTTACATACTTCACTTACTAGCTTATGCAGGCTGCAAAATGGAGTAACACAAGCTTTAAAGGTGTTTGCATTTCCCTATGCCACCACAACAGTTTTTCTGCATTGTGCCGCTTCTCTCAGCATGCGCCAAACAGGCCAACTCTTATCCTACATAAGAATCGCCAAAATAAAACTCTTCCACACTGCCAAAAAGAATGTGTAGACGTCAGCAGCCTATCAGCCCCAGCTGATTATTTAGCACCCTAGCCACTAATCAGACTTAAACTAGGGGTCCAGATACCCTATCACTCCCTTGCTGGATTGTCATAAACACATTTATCCTGTACTTAAAAAGTGCGGAAAAGTTGTATACATCTATTACTTTTTAAAGATCAAATGATTTATAAAATAATTTATTCAAAAGCAACAAGGTCAGCATGCAAAATAAAGGCTGTGATTCACAGACATGTAGCACACTGCGCAGTGCAAATTAGCTGAGGTAGTGGAGATGCACATCCGCTTATTGTTTGAATAGCTAAATCTCCCCATAAAGATTGCACAAGCATCATGATCATGTGTGCACAGCCTAATGAGCATCCATGACTCAGACACAGGTAATGCAGTTGACCAAGGGTCAAAACAGTGTGATATGCAGCATATATATTAATGACCAGTCCACTATGACAATCCTGAAACAGACATACTTGAAAATCAAACTCTCGAGACAATAACACTGAAAGAAGAAAACTCTGAAGACCACAATATTTCAAAATTTCAAATACTCAATCTCCCTATCAGTGTGGACCCAGGAAAGAGTGCTATAATGGATCCTGCAGGGATGTGGACTCAGGAACAAAGTATTAGCACAACTGCAAGAATTTTATATTAAGGTCTTCAGCATTTTGTTCTTTCAATATTACGGTCTCGGGATTCTGATTTTAAAGACTGAGTGATTCAAGATCTTCACAGTTAACTTTAATGGCCACATAATTATAAGTAAATGAGGAAACCTGTGCAAATATGCCACATGTACTATGCAAATGATGGCACAAAAATGACGAACCAATTCAGAAATGAATATAACAGGTGCACTGCTCCATGGCACGTACTCATTTTGAACAGAGATTTGTGGTTTACATGATGGCACCAATGTTGCAGTCAAGAACGGCATCAGCATGTGTTGGTGGCCACCACTGGACCATGTGCCTGCAATGTTGCCTGTCACGGTCATCTGTTTCAAAGGAGGATGTGCATACAACACCTGACTTACCACCAGCTCACAGGCTAGTCAATTACAGACCGATGCAGTGGGAAAAGTGAAAATGTAAACAACCTAACTGTGTCAACTACAACTGCAATTGAGGGGGGATGTGGGATATGCCCATTCATATGCATAACAACCTTCTTTGTCAGAAACAAAAAACATCTTCACAACAGGGCCTTTCCAGTGACCTATGGGAGACACATTATGGACACATCAAGTGTCAACCTCACAAATCCTAATCCAGTTCCTTGACATTATGCTACAGTATATGGAGAAACATGTCTGGGTCCTTAGAAGGATAAAAGGACAGAGCTAGAAAGTACAGTTGTGTACACTTACCATAAATGTAGATGTTGGAGTGTATTCACTGTTGCAGTCATTACATTTGGGTAATCTGCTGGCAGGTTGCCCTCAGTCGGCCTGATTAACAAAGTCTTGGGTCCTGCATCAGTTGCTGTCCCTTCTTCCATGACATCAGGTCATCAGGGGTATAAAACATGCAGCCGACGTCATTACCTCAGTTTTTCTTGCCCCAGATGTCAGGTGCCCCCGAATGGAGAGCAAAATAAAATTTTAAACACAAAAAATATACCTCCAATCAAAAGCAAATACACCTAAAAGGCTTTTAAGCATAGTAACAGAAAGTAGAGGTATATTCAGAGAAAAACAGGGGGCTGGAGGGAGGGTAACCAGGACTGCAACAGTGAATACACTCAAATTTATGGTAAGTGTACACAACTGTACTATGTTCTTTGTGTTTCACTGTTGCAGTCATTACATTTGGGTAGATTTCCAAAGCTATGGTTGGGAGGATGGATTTATACAGCATTAGGACCAGCTATAAGGCCCTGCAAGATAGCAGAGGCAAAACCAGCTCTGGATTTAGAGAAAATTGGTAAATGATAATGCTTGGTGAAAATATGAACTGAACTCCAGGTAGCAGCTTCTAGAATATCCCTGGTAGGAACACCTCTGAGAAAAGCTGCAGAAGTAGATGCAGCCCTGGTGGAATGAGATCTGAACCCCTGAGGGATAGGTTTTCCATGGTGCTTACAGCAGAAATGAATGCAATGGCTTATTCCTTTAGAAATGGTTTGTTTTGAAATAGCATTTCCCTCTGCCCCTGCAGCAAATGCTACCAGCAGTTGGTCAGATTTTCTTTGAGTTTTAGTCCTGTCCAAGTAGAATCTAAGTTGTCTGTGCACATCCAATGAATGCATAATCCGTTCTCCTTTGTTCTGTGGATTGGGAAAGAAAGTTGGCAAATGAATGGACTGATTAAGAGCCACACTGGATACCACCTTGGGCATGAATGATGGATTGGTCCCGAGTGACACCCTGTCCACATGAAAGATGATGAAAGGCTCCAGTGCCATAAGGGCCTATAACTCAGATATCCTTCTAGCTGAAGTGATTGCTAGAAGGAAGGCTGTTTTCCAAGAAAGAAATTTTAAGTCTGCAGTAGCAGCTGGCTCGAAAGGAGGAAGACTGAGTTTCTCACATACAAAGTTAAGGTCCCAGGCAGGGGGTGGAGCTCTCCTGGGTGGTCTCAAGTTTTTTGGCCCCTCTGAGGTACTGCTTGAGCAGAGGATAAGAGAAGAGGGGAGGTTCTGTGTTATGAGCTGAAATGGCAGAGGCATGGATTTTAATGGAGGAAAAAGACAGGCCCTTGTGAAGCATCTCAGTTAAGTATTGTAAAATCTGAGGTAAATTGGGCGCTGCTATGCTCATTCCTTGAGATTGAATCCAAGCACCGAATCTTTTCCATTTGTCAGCATAAGATTTTCTAGTACTAGGTGTTCTTGCCTCCAAGATGTCATCCATCACAGGTTTGCTGAGGGATGCTAATGGTGAATTTAAGTGATTAGCCAAGCTGCAAGGTTCAATGTTGGGAGCGGAGGGTGCAGAATCTGGTTCTCCTGCTGAGACATTAAGTAGGTGACATGGAGATATCTGTGACACAGTGGGCAGGAGCAGTTACCAGTGTTGGCATGGCCAGTCTGTAGCAATCAAAATCATTCTTGGTTTGTCCTGTTTGACTTTTAACAGAACTTTGCAGAGTAGAGACAGAGGTGGAAAGGCGTAGACTGATAGGTTTTTCCAGCTGAAGGACAGAGCATCAGCTTTCTAGGGTTTTTTGTGGGGAGTCCTTGTGCAAAATTTGTCCAACTGGTAGTTCCAGGGGAAGGCAAATAGATCTATGTCTGGGCTCCCCCATTTGCTTGTCAACATGTTGAAAATCTGTGGTTCCAGTCTCGACTCGTGTGTGTCCATGAGATTTCTGGTTAGTCCGTCTGCCAGTGTATTTAATTTACCTGGCAGGATTTGAGTTTGTAGGTGCACTTGGTAGCTCAAGGCTGTGTTCCACAATACCATGGCTAGTCTGCAGAGGGGGTAGGAATGTGTACCCCCCTGCTTGTTTATGTACCACATAACCGTAGTGTTATCCATCTTTACCATTTATTGTCCTGGAAGAATGTAGTCTTTGAAGTCTGTCAGAGCATTCTGTACAGCTAACATATCTTTTTGATTGATATGTAGGTGCATTTGAGTTGGGTTCCATTTGCCCTGAATGCACTTCCCTGCCAGGTGAGCCCCCCATGCATAGTCTGATGCATCTGTAGTTAGGGTTTGGGTGGCAGGGGGTAACATGAATGGCAGGCCTCTGCCCACCATAGGAACTCCAGGCGTACGCAAGGTATGATAGGAATCATTGTTTCCAGGCTGTGACAATGTTGACTCTATAGACTTAAGTACCACTGAAGTATCCTCATATGCAGTCTTGCATATGGAATTAGAAGAATGCAGGAGGCCATGAAACCAAAGGCTTGCAGTATTTGTCTTGCAGATAGCAGGGTTTTTGTGGTCACTTGTTTGAAGTAAGTTACCAAATTAATTTGCTTTTCTGGCGTGAGGAAAGCCATCTGGGCAGTTGTATTCAAGCTTGTACCCAGGAATGTAATCTGTTGAGAGGGTACCAGTTGTGATTTATTTTTGTTTATGGTGTACCCTAGACAAGTTAGAACCCTTTTTACAAACACCAGATGATTTAGAAGTATGGCCTGGTTTTCTGCCTGAATTAGACAATCATCCAGGTATGGATATATTTGAATATTTCTTCACCTGCAAAATGCAATTACTGGAGCCAGACACTTTGAATACCCTGGGCATAGTAGACAAGCCAAAGGGCAGTGCAGAGAACTGATAATGCAAGTAGCCTGCTTTGAAGCGGAGGTATCTTCTGCAAGATTCCCTGATTGGGACATGCAGGTAAGCTTCTTTTAAATCTAGAGTTGCCAGTCAGGCATCTTTGCCTGGCATAGGAAGTAACTGGTGAAGAGTCAGCATCTTGAATTTTGGAATGTCTAGAAAGGTGTTTAGAGTAGACAGGTCCAGAATTGGATGCCATGATTTGTCTTTTCTGGGTACCAGGAAAAGCCAGGAATAGAAACCTTGTCCCTTTTCCTTTTCTGGAACTAGTTGAATTTCTGCAATGTTTAAGAGGGAAAGTACTTGTTTTTGAGCCTCTGCCCACTGATTTGGGGGAAGGTCTGGCCACCCGTTTGGTGTTGGCAACATGTGGAAATGAAATCTGTATCCCTGGGACACTATATTTAAAACCCATTTGTCCTGAGTTATGAGTTCACAGTTTTTTGCATGAAAAGCCATCTTTCCCCCCAAAGGGGTGGCTAAAAGGTAAGTGCTTGGTAATTTTAAAGGAAAGTCATTGAGACTGTTTACCATAGGGGGGTGTCTTGTTATTTCCAGATTTGGAAGTGGAAGCCCCCCATTGCTTAGGTCTGAGAGTCCCCTGGGACTAAAACCTGGTGCTTTTGGTGTGTCTGGATTTGGCTTGAGAGGATCTGGAAGGAGCTGGAAATGACCAATTCTTAGTAAGCCAGTGCCTACTAAATCTTGGCAGTTGCACTTGTAAGAAATCTTTTACAGTTGGCATAGATTTAGCTTTATCTTCCATCTTTTTTAAAACTTCTTCAGCCTTATTGCCAAACAGGCAGTCCTGATTTAAAGGAGCATCCAACAATTTTGCTTTAACATGATCAGGCAGAGATTGCTCCTTAAGCCAAGCATGCCTTCTAAGCACAGACCCAGTAACAGCAGCCCTGCAAGAGGCCTCTAAAGAATCAAAACCACATTGCAAAGTATGTTTTCCAACTTGTTTAGCAGAATGCAATAAATCCTGTAAAACTTGATTTCTGACTGTGTGGAAAATAAACATCATTTTCTGTTTAAGCAGTCCAATAATATGCTGTTGGTATTTTAACATATGAAATTGGCAGTTTAAAACCCTGATAGCCAAGGTTGCAGAAGTATAAACCTTTTTACCCCATCTATCCAGCGCCCTGGAGTCTCCATCAGAAAGGGTAGGAATTTTAGCAGTAGAAGCCTTAATGCCCTTAGGCCCTTGAGAAATGGTTTCAGGATCTGCAACAGAATTTTTGAAAAGGAACTTGTGGGACTCAGGAACCCTGCAGTATCTGTCAGGTTTGGAAGGAGCTGGAGGCAGGGAGTCAGGAGCCATGCTGAATTCTGAAAGCACATCATCGACAATGTCTAGTACAGGAGGTATAGCCAAAGGCCTATGCCGAGGTAAAAGAAGAAAATCCCTAAGCCTCTTTTTTGAAATCGGAGAATTCCTGACTTTCCCAGTGGAAATGCTCCCTTAAGGTATGTAAAGTTTCACCAAAAGAGAAATCCTCAGGGGGGAAGCAGAGGGAATGGAATCCTCTGCATCAGAATCCTCATAAGTAGGTATGGACAAATCCAGGTCATTGGAAGAGTCGGAAGAAACAGAGTCCTGATCAGAAGATTCATAGTCAAGCTCAGGCCTAGGCCTCTTAGAAGGGGGGGGGGATTGACTACCCCTGATTAGAGTAATTAGATCTTCAACCATTTTGATAATTTGTTTTTAGGCATAGGGGCCTGAACATGTGGCCTGGGCGTCAGTTTTTTCAACATAGCTCGAGATTTAGGCCTTAGTACTGAAGGTGGAGTTGGTTTGATATGCAAGTCTGTAGGCCTGAATACACCCTCAGAAGCCGGTGCCTGCACACCGGCTCCAGAGCCATCCAAGGTAGAGACATTCACGGGTTCCATAGTTGAAGTATCTCGCGGCATACCAGACTCCAAATGGGTCTCAGTAGAGGCCTGCAAGTCAGAAGTAGCGGGTATCAGGGGCTGCGAAAGCGCCACACTGAGTACCAGTGAATTGGCGACTGGCTTAGGAGAAGCGTTGTCGGCAGTTTTGGACCTCAACAGCCTGTCTCTGTCTTTATTTTTGCATTTTTTTGAAATTCCAGTAGTCAGATTGCTAACTGACTTCATTTCTGGATAATTAAACTGAGAACCGAAATATTTAGAGGAAAAATGTACCGATGACCGATAGTGCGCTGATTAAATAAAGCACAAAAACGACAGCAAGGTACGTCGTGGTCAGGGCCTAGGCAAGGAATACAGTACAGATGAAAATCTTTATGAGGTATTTGCTTTCCACAAGTAATGCAATTATTAACCTTTACTGACATCAGTAAGGAGCAAGAAAAAGTTTCCCCAATGGGGTAGTTGAAGACTTCGGTTCTGAAACTCGAAAATGAAAATTTCAGGAGTCTGCCGACTGGCACTTGCAAACTGCTTCTGCTTCGGGCATAGCATGGCAAGAAAGACTGAGGTAATGAAGTTGGCTGCATGTTTTATACCCCTGATGACCTGACATCATGGAAGAAGGGACAGCAACCAACGCAGGACCCAAGACTTTGTTAATCAGGCCGAATGAGGGCAACCTGCCAGCAGATTACCCAAATGTAATGACTGCAACACTGAAACACGAAGAACATCCATGAGGTCTTTCCACAGCCTAGTCTACTTCCCTGAGGTGAGAGAGCCATAGATTATGCACATTGTTGTCAAGATTTCTCCTAGTCCAAAAAAACTAATACATCAGCAGGAAGGGCATTCACTCCCAGAACTGCCAAGTGATTTGTAATGCCCAGAACATTATTTGTAATGTGTTTTTTGTGGCAACTGGGCAGTTCACATAAATCACACATTTGGTACATGTCCAGGGCATACCAAAGCTTTCTGTGAGGGGATTTCCCACAGAGTCATCTGGCTGTTCAGTATACACACATGCTAGATTGATAAGGCCTATACACAAGTGCCATGCAAGCAGGGAGAAAACCATATGAAATTGTGATTTACTGTGTGTAGTAGGTAATGTCAGATATGCTGCAGATACCTGGTTGACTACCCACGTACAGAACCTCCCAGACCATTCAGGAAACATCACATAATACAGCCCATGTGGAAATGTCAAATACAGTACAGCATGTATTCAGATGACTGAAGGAATGCTTTAAATGTCCGGACAACTTTTAAGAGGATTTGTAACACAGTCCACACATCTGCAGCAAGATTTTTTTTGTGTTTACCATGCTGCACAATATGCCATAATGCAAACAACTCGAGTGGGAGGAAGCCATCTACCAAACAATTTATAGCTCAGCAGAAGGGCAGGGTAGAGCATCAGAAGGAAAGTACAGTTGTGTACACTTACCATAAATGCAGATGTTTGAGTGTATTCACTGTTGCAATCATTACAATTGGGTTATCTGCTTGCGGGTAGCCCTCAGCCAGCCTGATTATCAAAGTCTTGGGTCCTGCATTGGTTGCGGTCTCTTCTTCCATGATGTCAGGTAGTCAGGGGTATAAAGCATGCAGCCAATGCCATTACATCAGTTTTTCTTGCCCCAGATGTCAGGAGCCCCCATAATGGGAAGCAACTATATACAAGATTACACCTCCAATTATAAGCAAATACACCAGAAAGCTTAAATACAGTAAACATGAAGAGAGGCATAGCCAATAGAAGTCAGGGGGCTGGAGGGAGGGTAACCAGGACTGCAACAGTGAATACACTCAAACATCTACATTTATGGTAAGTGTACACAACTGTTCCATGTTCTTCGTGTTTCACTGTTGCAGTCATTATATTTGGGTAGATTCCCAAAGCTAAGTACGGGAGGAGGCAATTAGAGAGCACTAGGACTGCAGTGGCCCTGCAAGACTGCAGTGGCAAAACCAGCTCTGAATTTAGAGAAAATAGGCAAGTGGTAATGCTTGGTGAAGGTATGAACAGAACTCCAGGTAGCAGCTTCTAGGATGTCCCTGGTAGGAACACCTCTGAGAATGGCTGTTGAAGTAGATGCACCCCTGGTGGAATGTGATCTTATCCCCTGTGGAGTAAGTTTTCCATGGTACTTATAGCAGAAATGAACGCAATGGCCTATCCATTTAGAAATGGTTTGCTTTGAAATGGCCTTCCCCTCTGCCCCTGCAGCAAAGGCAACTAGCAGCTGTTCAATTTTTCTGAAAGGCTTGGTCCTGTCCAAATAAAATCTTAGTTGTCTGTGCATGTCCAAAGAGTGCAGTATTCATTCTCCTTTGTTCTGTGGATTAGAAAAGCAGGTTGACAAATGAATGGACTGATTAAGGGCCACACTGGATACCGCCTTGGGCGTAAAAGAAGGAATGGTCCTGAGGGACACCCTGTCTGCATGGAAGATGATGAAGGGCTCCACTGCCATGAGGGCCTGTAATTCAAAGACTCTTCTTGCTGAAGTGATGGCTAGAAGGAAGGCTGTTTTCCATGAAAGGAATTTCAACTCTGCAGTTGCAGCTGGCTCAAAGGGAGGTAGAGTGAGCTTTTCCAATACAAAGTTAAGGTCGCAGGCTGGAGTAGGGGCTTTTCCTGGGTGGTCTTAAATTTTTTGCCCCTCTGAGGAATTGCATCAGCAGTGGGTGAGAGATGAAGGGTGGTTCCATATTATAATGTGCAGAAATGGCAGAGGCATGAATTTTAATAGAGGAGAAGGAAAGGCCCTTGTGAAGCATCTCTGTTAAGTATTGAAGAATATGCAGTAAACTGGGCACTGTTGTGCCCATCCCCTGAGTTCGGCTCCAGGAACAGACTCTTTTCTACTTTTCAGCATAGGATTTTATAGTACTAGGCCTCCTTGCCTCCAGAATGACATCCAGCACTTGTTTACTGAGGGATGGTAATGGAGAGCTCAGGTAATTAGCCAGGCTGCAAGGTTCAGGGTTTGAAGCTGGGGGTGTAGAATCTGGCCCTCCTGCTGGGATAGCAGGGAAGGGGTCGGAGGCATGTGCCATGGTTCCAGCAGTGACATACTGTGCAAGAGGGGGTACACCAGTGCTAGCATGGCCAGTCTGGTGCAATGAGTATTGTCCTTGGTTTGTCCCATTTGATCTTTAGTAGAACTTTGGATAGGAGAGGCAGAGGGGGAAAGGCATAAACTGAGAGGTTTTCCCAGGTGAAGGACAGGGCATCCACTTTCCAAGCTTGTCTGTGGGGAGTCCTTGTGCAGAATTTGTCCAATTGGTAGTTCTGAGGGGAGGTAAACAGGTCTATCTCTGGGCTCCCCCATTTGTTTCTCAACATGTTGAATATCTTTGGTTCCAGTTTTCACTTGTGTGAGTGCATGAGATCTTTCTGCTTAGGTCATCTGCCAGTGAGTTTAGCTTGCCTGGCAGGAATTGAGCCTGTAGGTGCACTTGGTAACTCAAGGCTGTGTTCCACAGAGCCATGGCTAGTCTGCAGAGGGAGTATGAGTGGGTTTCTCCCCTGCATGTTTATGTACCACATAACAGTGGTGGTGTCTGTTTTTACCAACAATTGTCCTGGAAGGATGTGGTCCTTGAAGGCTGCCAGAGCATTCTGTACAGCTAACATTTCTTTTTGAATGATATGCAGGTGCATTTGACTCGGGTTCCATTTGCCCTGAATGCACTTCCCTGCCAAGTGATCCCCCCATGCATAGTCTGATGAGTCTGTTAGGATTTGGGCGGCAGGGGGTAGAGCGAATGGCAGTCCCTTGTTGAGGTAGCAGGCCTCTGCCCACCAAAATAATTCTGTCTTTATACAAGGGATGATAGTAATCACTGCTTCAAGGTCCTGAGAATGTTGACACCATAGGTTTTTTAGATACCATTGTAGTTTCCACTTATGCAGTATTGCATATGGAATTAGTAGGATGCAAGAGGCCATGAACCCCAGAGCCTGCAGTATTTTCATTGCAGTTAACTGGGTCTTTGTGGCCAGTAATTTGAAGAAGGCTGTCAGATAAACTTGTTTCTCTGGCGTGAGGTAGGCCATATGGGAAGTTGTGTTCAAGCTTGCTCCCAGGAATACAATTTGTTGGCAGGGTACTAGATGGGATTTCTTTCCATTTATGGTGTACCCTAGTGAGGTTAGAAGTTTCTTTATAAATGCCAGATGACTTAATAGTATGTCCTGGCTTTCTGCCCGAATTAGACAATCATCCAGGTATGGGTATATTTGAATATTTCTTTGCCTGCAAAATGCAATGACTGGAGCTAGGCATTTTGTGAATACCATGGGCACAGTAGATAAGCCAAAGGGCAGTGCAGAGAACTGATAATGCATGTAGCCTGCTCTGAAGCGTAGGTATTTTCTGCAAGAATCCCTTATTGGGATGTGCAGGTAAGCTTCCTTTAAATCCAATGTTGCCACCCAGGTGTTTATGCCCAGCATGGGAAGCAACTGGTGAAGAGTTAGCATTTTGAATTTTGGAATTACCAAAAAGGTGTTTAGGATAGATAGGTCCAGGATAGGATGCCAAGAGGTGTCTTTTCTGGGTATCAGGAAAAGTCTGGAGTAAAAACCTTGCCCCCATTCCTCTGCTGGGACAGGTTGAATAGCCCTGATACTTAGAAGAGAGAGAACCTGCTGTTGAGCCTCTGCCCACAGATTTGGGGGTAAGTCTGGACAACGTTTTGGGGTTGGTAAGGTGTGGAAGTGGAATCTGTATCCTTGGGAAACAATATTTAAAACCCATTTGTCTTTGGTAATGAGTTCTCAGTTTTTTGCATGCAGGGCAATCTTTCCCCCTAAAGGCACAGTCAGATGAGTAGGGGTTGGAAGGTGTAATGTTAAGTTATTGTGACAGTTTACCATAGGGGGTGTCTTACTACTTCCAGCTTTGGAAGTGGGAGCCCCCCACTGCTTAGGCTTGTGAGTAACTTGAGACTGTGGCCTAGGTGGTCTGCTATTCCTGGATTTGGACTGAGAAGGCCTGGAAGAGACAGGAAAGGACCATTTCTTAGAAGGCCAGTGACTACTAAATCTGGGAGGCTGTACTTGCAGGAAATCTTTAACAGTTTGCATAGATTTAGCTTTTTCCGACATCTTTTTATGAACTTCTTCTGCTTTGTTGCCAAACAGACAATCTTGGTTTAAGGGAGCATCCAGTAATTTGGCTTTAACATGAACTGGCAGAGTTTGCTCCTTAAGTCAAACATGCCTTCTAAGAACAGACCCAGTAACAGCAGCCCTACAAGACGCCTCCAAGGAGTCAAAACCACATTGCAAAGTATGTTTACCAACTTGTTCAGCAGAATGCATTAAATCCTGTAATTGTTTATTTTCAGCAGAGTCAGGAATCAACATCAATTTCTGTTTAAGTAATCCAGTAAGATGCTGCTGGTACTTTAACTTATGAAACTGGCAGTTTAAGGCCTTAATGGCCAAAGAAGCAGAAGTTTATACCTTCTTACCCAATCTGTCCAGGGCCCTAGAATCTCTATCAAAGGGGGTAGGATTTTTGGCAGTAGTAGCCTTAATGCCTTTGGGTCCTTGTGAAATGGTCTCTGGGTCTGCAGTAGGATTCTTAAAGTGGAACTTGTGGGAATCAGGTACTCTAATTTAACCTGTCAGGTTTCCTGGGAGCCAGAGGTAAGGTGTCTGGGGCCAGGCTAGATTCCAAGAAGGTATCATCTACAATGTCCAGTACAGGGGGGATAGCTAAAGGCCTATGTTGAGGCAGGAGTAAGACTTCCCTAAGCCTCTTTTTGGAGTCAGACAAATCCTGGTTTTCCCAGCGGAAATGCTCCCTAAGAGTGTGCAAAGTTTCACCAAAAGAGAAATCTTCTGGAGGGAAAGCAGAGGGAATGGAGTCCTCTGCATCAGAATCCTCATAGGTACAGAAGGGCAAATCCTGGTCATCAGAAGAAACAGCAATTTCAGAACCCTGATCAGAAGAATCAGAAGAAAATTCGGTTCTAGGTCTCTTAGAGGGAGAAGGGTGGCTTCCCCTAATTAGAGTAATAAGGTCTTCAGCCATTCTTATTATTTGTTTTTTAGGCATATAGGCCTGACCATGTGGTTTGGACATCGGTTTCCTAGGCGTTGATTGGGTCATAGGCCTTGAAGAAGAAAATGGCGTCGGTTTGATATGCAAGTCAATAGGCCTGAATACACCCTCAGAAGCCGGTGCCTGCACAGCGGCTCTGGACCCATCCAAGATAGAGACATCCACACAGGTTCCATAGTCAAAGAAGCATCTTGCGGTATCCTGGACTCTGAATGAGTCTCAGTAGAGGCCTGCGAATCTGAAGTAGCGGGTATCAGGGGCTGCGAAAGCTCCTCACTGATTACCGGCAAACTGGTGACTAGCTTAACAGAAGCATCAACAGCAGTTTTGGACCTATACGGTCTGTCTCTGTCTTTATCTTTACATTTTTTTGGAATGTCAGTAATCAGATGGTTCACTGAAGACATTTCTGGATAATTGAACCGAGTATTGAAATAGTTAGATGAGAAAATGAACGGACGACGAATAGTACGAGGATTGAATAAAGGCACAAAACCAACAGCGAGGGATTTCGTGGTCTGGGCCTAAGCAAGGAATGCAGTACGAATTAAAATCTTTATGAGGTATTTGCTTTCCACAAGAAATACAATTGTTAACTTTTACTGACATTGGTTTAGAGCAAGAAAAAAGATCCCCAATGGGGTACTTAGCTTTTTAGAAGACTTTGGTTCTGAAACTCGAAAATGAAAATTTCAGGAGTCGGACGACTGGCACTTGCACTGCTTCGGGCACCGCATGGCAAAAAAGACTGATGTAATGGCATCGGCTGCACGCTTTATATCCCTGACTACCTGACGTCATGGAAAAAGAGACAGCAACTAATGCAGGACCCAAGACTTTGATAATCAGGCCGGCTGAGGGCTGCCTGCAAGCAGATAACCCAAATGTAATGACTACAACAGTGAAACATGAAGAACATCATGGACTAACAATAACACAGCAAAGATGGAGGCAGAAGCAATACACTGCAGCACTGACAAAGAGGAGGCACCCTGTCTACAACTATGGGCTAAGACATAGGCAGCAATGAATAAAATAATAAATGCATGCATTAGTGCATCCAAACAATGCACTACAGTGCATCAGACATCATCATGCTTACAGAGGTTAGGGGTGGGTAGTACACAGTCACAGGCAGGTGGGAATACAGAGGGACAGGTATCTGAGGTTTTACACAAGGTAGGATCATAAGAGGTACACATGGTAGTCATGTATTCTCTGGAGTCATGGATCACATCCTCCATTGGTGTGGTCAAGTTGCCACAGCATGAGCACTGGCACTGTCCACTGTGTTGGCTTATGGATCCAGGGCTTGAGGTAATGCCTGACAAGGAAGGTGTAAAACTACAGGATGATACGTGTGCATCACAATGGGGTAACCCATGTGTAGAGAATGGGGTGCATCATCATAATCCGTGACCAGGACAAAGCCCATAAACAAAGGTGGTAGGCTGTCTAGCCACAGATGATAGGGAAGGGTTAGAACTACGAGACCAGGGACTATTCCAAAACAGTGGCAGAGGTCATGACCTAGAGGATGCCCACAACTAGATTAGCAAGTCACATGGCTACAAGTGACACTGATGTTGTCTCAGCAATGGTCTGTGCATTCTGAGTTAGGATGGCATGAGCCTTGCCCACTCATATCTGGACTTTCTAACAAACACAGAGAGCATGGCCTGTAAAGACAGACTACAGCACAGTTGTAAAGAGTTTCACAGAGGCACTTATGAAAGCAATGTTTGCCAACAGCGATTTCAACATCATCTACCCCATGTCATTCTGCAATAAGTGCATATCTTCTCACAAGCCACAGAACACACTCACTACCTCCATAATGTTGTGCACAGCAGCACTGTGTACCTGGATCACAGACTTACTCATTTGCTTGTTAATGCAAGCATCACAGCCATATCAGGAATGGTTCTGGAGTCATGGATGCACCCAAGACCCTCCCCTGCACCACACCCACAGGATGTGCATATTTTGGATGATATCTGTGCACTGGGGACACAGGTGGAGCCCATGAGGGACTCTTAGGATACAAGATGTCTAACCTGTACAGGTAATGCTGTCAGCTCAGCCACTACTACTACTGTTCCTACAAGGACTTCTGTAATGGTGGAAGTGTGCGATCACCCTCCATGTAATGTGGCAGACAGTGCCACTGTCTCATTGGGCCATGCCACATATTAATTATCATCAGTGTTAGCCACAGGTGCTCTGCTGACATTAGCCCTATGTCAATCTGTTGTGAGGACTGTCCACCAATAGAATCTTTGAAAGTCTGAACACACACAATACCACTCCTACAAGCTTATGCCCCTATAACCCTCTGTAGCATGAATACTGCTATGCACTAATGTACAGCTACAGCATACATAAACAGACGTACTATCATGCAAGTTGTTGCAGTTGCACACTAATGGTGTCTGGAATGACAGATATACAGGTGAACCTTGGTCAATTCTTCCATTCAAACATTCAGTGGACTATGTTATACTGTACTGTAATGGACATTACTAACCTCGTGCTTCCCCTACTAACACACAGGTGGTTGATACCAGCTCATCTCCCATATCCAAGACCTTC
This sequence comes from Protopterus annectens, assembly GCF_019279795.1. NCBI lineage: Eukaryota > Metazoa > Chordata > Ceratodontiformes > Protopteridae > Protopterus > Protopterus annectens. Next base: position 1,001,831,371 of record NC_056731.1, read on the forward strand.
ACAAGTAAGAGGAATGCTCCTCATCCTGAGAAGTGGGATCAAAAACTTTTCCACTTCAGTGAGTCACTTCAATATTGCTAGTCCAACCCCTGTAGTGGACCTCAGTGCATCTGCTGTAGCAATTAGAAGTTACATACTTACCATAACTTGACATCTGTGTTGTCCATTTTCATTCTTCCTCACTGAAGAGTTACGGTTCTGACCCTCGGATCTGACTAGGCCGCATTTTCAGGACTTGGATCCTAGTCTTGTGCTCCTTCCTCTACCCATAATGCTCTATACTATCTCTTACTACTCAAATTTGCTGCCTCCATTGCTATTAGATTATAGATACAGGACAGAGAGAATAAAGATTGAGGCTCAAACCTGGAACACATATTTCCCAAAAAACATCCAATTATCCTACTAGGAGTGGCAATGGCCAGGGGATGGTTGAGAGTAAAGGTGAGGAAGAACAAAAACGGACAACAACACAGATGCCAAGGACATAACTTCTAAATCTGATGTCCTTTTCATTCTTCCTCACTGATGATTCAAAGTCCCCAGCTATGTAACTCTTAGTAGGTCCTCAAGGAAGGATATGCCAGAGCACTGTTGAACCAAAGGAAGCCCTGCTTCTATAGACAATGTCCAATTTGTAATGTGCAACAAAGGTACAAGTCTTTGACTAAGTGGCTGCAGCACAAATATCAATTGAAATTCCAGATGAAAAAACAGATGAGGTAGCCATAGATCTGGTGGAGTGGGCTCTAGGAGAAGTAGATTCCAAACCTATTTGAGAATAAATCAGTGAAATACAATCAGCAATTCATTTGGCCAAAGAAATTTTGGAAACTGCTTAACCCAAGCGGTTAGGTGAAACGGATATAAACAGTTGATCAGACTTCCTGATTTTTCTGTGAAAAGAAAAGAAAGCCGATTTCAGCCTCATTAGCAAAATGCGGCAGAAACTGGCTGGCAATTGCACTGACTGATTAATGTTAGTCTCTGTGGTTACTGTAGGCATAAAGGAAGAGTCTGTCCATATAGATATTCTAGCTTTATGAAAAATGATGTAAGGAGTCCTAGCTGATAAGGCCTGGAGCTCAGAAATTCGTTTCGCTGAAGTAACAGCTACGGAAAGGATTGCTTTCCAAGAAACAAACTTTATGTCACAATTGTTTGCTGGTTCAAAGGGTTTCTGAGTCAACCTCTGGAGAACCATCGTGAAGTCCCAAGGGGAAGAAGTCCCTTTAGGAAGGAGGAAAGGAGGAAGATTCTTCCTTTCATAATACATACATAAACTGAGAAATAGATAGAGAGAAGACTCATTTTCCAATGAAAAAATTGAACTGCAGCTAGTGAAGTTTAATAGAAAGAAAAATAGCCCCTTCTTTGAAAAGAGTACTGAGGGAGAGGATGGATGGAAAGTAGGTGCTGAGGAGAGAGGTCAATGTTCTCTTTAGGAGCATTGCCTGTCAGAGAGAGAGCCTGAGTTGCCCTGAAGGAAGTTCTCCCCCTGCTTCTGGGCTACCCTCTGCACCTCCCCTCCCTCCTCGGGCCCCAGGAAATATCCCCGCTCAGGTCCTGAAAAGGCCCTTGAGACTTCCGGACTCAAGTTTACTCCCCTCCTTGCTGTTTCTGGAAAAAGTCCTCTTGAGGGATGGAAAACTTGAAAAACGGGATTTCCATGGCATTCCTCTTCTTCACTGTGGGTAAGTGTGTATCTTTCATTGATGGAAACAACAAAGAGGAGCCATTGGAAGCATTGACAAAGGGATGCTTAAAAAAGGATAAAGTCTCATCTCATACTCTGGCATATACTCATATGGCTATGCCTGAACTGCCTGAACTGGCTGCTCATGAGGTACCTTCCACTGTATGGAAGAGATCAACCAATGTAGAAATAGCAATAGATGAGCCATTGAGAGGAGGAGGGGAGACTTTTTTCTCTCCTCCATTAACATTAACTCAAAGAAGAGAGTTTGAGAGCTCCTTGATCAAATCTCTTGTAAGCAAAAGTGTGTGTGCCAATTTAATATAACATCAGCTCAAACATGGCTGAGGCACACAACAATGGCATCAACTGGGACACCCTTGCTCCAATGGGTTCTGTCTGCTAAGGGGACTAAAAATTTATCTGGATGCTTAGGGATGGGCTTGACAGTCTCTGGTTCCTTCTAGGGCTGGTGAGAAAGTAGGACAATAAGTTCATCCACGAGGGGGGGGTTACCCAGGATGGACATGGGCCCACCCTGAAAGCCTCCAAAAACACAGACTGTTCGGAAGGAGGAGGATGGGCAGACCAGCCACCAGTCTAAGGATTTCCAGAATGTCTGCAAAGGAGATGTCACCCAGTGGTGATTGAGGGGATCCTTCTCCCTCATCATAGTCAGTGTCTTCAGTGAGAGACTCGATCGGGGAGTCTATGTGCCTCCTTTTACGCATCTTCTACTGAGGAACATCCTCCATGGGGTGTTCAAGAAAGGTATCAGAAAAAAGGGGAAATTCCTTAGGAGGAAGAACATGGAGGCTTCCCGGGGTAGACTAAGCTGGAGCAAGAATGATGGGCTTAGTGATCAGACCTGATGAAGGGAAGGATCCAAGATGTGACAGGATGGATCTCTATTTGAAGAGAAGGCCCTTTCTACAACCTGGAAGGCCAATGGACCAGGGATCCCACCATCTCCCTCGGAGCTGAGGCAGCCAAGGAGGAAGGGATGGGGGGGTTGAACCCATATCCATGGCCTCCAGAAAGAATCCGACCTGAGCTGCTGAGGTCCAAAACACCAAGAGGGAAGCATGAATCCAACAGCATCAGAGCTGAACCCCCCCCCCCCCACCAAATCTGGTGCTGACATCTTGGATCAGAGACCCATTCTGATCCAACAAAATTGGAGCAGGGCTGATCAGGGAAATCATCAGAGTTAAGGAAAGGGGCTTCCTCAGATCAGACACCAACTCTATCAGGTACTTTGGATCTTGGGACTTTGGAACCACTGGTCAGATCAGAAGAGTCGACTGAATGGTCTGTGCAGGTGCACTCACAGATCCAAGAGGGGACGGAGTTGGCAAGACCCCCATTTGGATCTGAGCCTTGAGAAATCTCTGCATCATCCTGTCCATATCGGCCTCTGTCAAGCTCCCAGAAGATCTGCATTAGGCTGAGGAAGAGGATCTGGAATGTTTTCAGGGTGTCTGAAATAACTTGTCTGATAGCGTTGGTGAGACTGTCCTTATTATACTTTCTGAAGTTCATCTCTTAGCTGTCGGATCCAAAGGCTTGGGATGTCACACTAAAGCCGAAGGAGGAGAAGAACTGGTTATTGTAAAGCTATCTGTGGATCCAAAAGGGAAGTAATATTGTTCAGATATGTACAGGTCAGTAGATCTGAAAGAGATGAAGTTGTCCTTGGATCTGAGGGAATCGGATCTGAAGTTTTCACAAGTTTCTGAGGGGGCTCATAGGAAGACCTTGGTGACATTTGCAAAGATCTCTTCCTAGGCTCATCAGAGCCATGGAATTTTGAGGGTGTTTGAGCCCCAGTTGAAGAGGAAGAGATAGGCAGCAAACCTTTAAAAATTAAATTTGTTTTGTTGATCAGATATGGCCCTGGGATTAAAGGAGGCACAGATTTCAGAGGCTGATTTCCGAGGCTGACCTTAGATGCCCGGAGCTCAAGCAATAGACACACTTCTTGTAGGCATCAGATTGAGGGATCTTGTGCCCACAAGAAGTGCATCTGTTAAAACCTGAAGGTTTCTCAGACATAGTTAAAAGACACACATAATATCCAATGATTATACAACAAACACTAATAACTAACTAAGAATAATACCTTTTTTTCTGTAGAAGAAATGCAATAAGTGCCAAAAAAGAGGAAAGAAAATGGGAGAAGACAAACAAGCAAACATCATAACATCTACGAAATCTAAAGGTGGACTCACGAGGAAACAGAGAAACTGTCTCAAAAACTATAAGAGTCAAAAAATGGAACTACTATATCAAATTTTTGAAAAATGTAAAGAAATAATGCTCTCACACACAAGACCAGGGATCTGCGTCTTGGCTGTATGGTGGCAAATGAGATCTGAGGAGTTAGGGACAGTATAGGGCATTATGGGTAGAGGGAGAAGCTTGAGACTAGGATCCAAGTCTTGAAAATGCAGCAGAGACAGATCCAAGGGTCAGATCCATAACCAGTCAGTGAGGATGAATGAAAAGGACAAGATCAGATCTTGTTATTTCATCAGACAATATTCACTTTCGGCACCAACCCTACTAAATCTGATCTCAGTAATGCTTGTCTGTGGCACATTTGACAAGGAAGGGCATGAAACGTGTGCAGAGTGCCTGCAGTAGCACTTCATTCTCCTGGGAAATGAACATTTCTAGCTGTTGCTTCCCTCAGATGGCCATGCCAGCACATGTACACCAGTAGGTGAAACATATCAGTCAGCAGGTATTTTTCTCTCTCGCTCTCTCCCCTTATGCTTAGCCACCTCGTTTTCATACTGCAGTCGTTTCTCAACATATTGTACTAGAACTCCATACTTTTTGTCATGTGCCCTACCTAAGGTTTCCAATACTCATGGTCTTCACCCCACCAGCCAGACAAGTAAAGTGCCCTGCTAATGTTATTAGTTCTCAGTTACTCACACACCAAAACATGGCTTGCTGTCATTGATGTCCACTGTTGAGGTATTTTACCTGACTAGAGTCCTTCCTCAATGCTTTGAAGCTCCTACTGTGAATACTCAGAACTGAAACTGTTCTATTTCAAAGCAGTGACAATGCTTCATGAGATGGTTATACTAAGGAAAGTGCTAATGTCTGTGGATAGCTTCTTGAACAAATCACACTCACAATGAAGCATATGACCAGGATGCTTGCACATATGGCATGCTTATTACCCACACTGATGTGTGCATACCAACTCTTGTGATCACCATACCTTGGAGAAAAGGGAATACTCCGAGAAAAATGCAATCTTGGATTTGGTATACACAAGCCTGCATTTTCACTCATTTAATCTCACTATTCCTGGTCTTGTTCTCACAAATCTTGGAATTTCAAACAGTTACTCGTGTATTAAGTTACATTTACTTAATGCCTAAAATACAAGTTCTTGTCAGCATTTCATGCACTAGCCTCAATATACAAAGAAGAAAAACAAGCCCCGTATACATTACAGATATTCCTATTTCAGACATTATTTCAAAAATGCACTCTTATGGATAGACATAAGAAAAAGTCTGGTGTTCTCAGACCACACTTCATTTTCTAAACCAGGAATAAGGCACCTTCCCATGTAATTAGGCACCTTCCCACGTAATTATTCCTTTATAGGTCTTTTTTATATTACTTAAGCGGGGGTTGGTTTCTGTCGGTTACAATCAAAAAAGCACAATTTACTGGTTTAGGATAAATAAATAAATATGGTTAACAGCATGGTGGAAATGAGGGGTTCTTGGTTTTCTGGTCATTGTCAATGGACCACCTGAATGGACAGGTGAGGCTTCATCATCACAAAGCCAGCTACAATAAAACAACTAACTTATAGGGTACTGTTGTGTAGTACCGGATTAGATGCTTCATAAGCAGGACAACATCCAGGTGTAGTATGAACAGGGGCAACATGGGCAAGTTCCACAAAAACGTTACTTTACCGTAAAACTGGGCAATCTGTTGGACTTATTTTTCCAGCCCCGTCTTAAGTCCAGATATGTGACAGTGGAACCTATCAACAGGTTAGACCATTACTTTTTTATTTCAGGTTCAACCCTCCCCTGTTTCAAGTCTCCAGTATGGAATTAGTCAAATATAGTTTACCTTAAATCTCTGCATTTAGAAACCTTGCCCAGTCCCTGACAAGATCATTTGTGGGACCTGTGCAAATGATACAGATGGGTTGGTAGTGGTATACAATAATGCTAACATAAGTAGCCTGGATCTAGTCATCCTAGATAGCGCATGCCCTAAAGCTGAAATTCAACATGAGTAATGATTTCACTATGAGCTGAGGTCATTATAAAACCTCAGGCAGAAGCTGGAATGTGCACTGGGTCAGATGCCCCTTCTTAAAGGACAAACCTGTTCTGAAAGTCCACAATGCTTTGTGTCAAACAGAAGATCTATTGGAAGGTCATTCGTGTCAAAAGTGACCTGTGCTGCATCCAATTACACATCCAGTTACACTCATGGGGTGGGCAGGTTGTGCATCCCACCCTGCATTCCAACTCAAATGGCGTTTCCCTCAAAGTTTTGAGAGGCAAAGGTATGACTTTTCTTGCAAGCAGACAGATTGCCTAGATAAGGTGCTCATTTACCCAAGATGGTTTACCTTTAAATAGGCGAATTGCACATGTGCGTGTATGCTAAACGGCAACTTGAAAAAGCAAATGTTACAATGTACAAGACAAAAAATGTCAAAAAACATTTAGTGGAATTTTTTTTTCACTTTTTTCAACATACCACCACCACAAGAATCTCCGTGCACGCCATGAACATCCAAGCAAACAAAATAGTGATTCTGTCCACGAATGTACCACATTCAAGTCCCGTGTTTAGAATAAAGAAAATATAACTGTCAGAATTGCCTTATTTCCCAGTGTACATCTATAGAGTGAAGTAATCCAGATAGTTTATTGTAAAGAAGACTACAATTATGAGAATGAGCAGTATTTTGCGACCAATTTAACAAATCCCCTAGGAGTGAATACAGTACGTTTTGTTAGGAGATTTGTAAAGGATGCTTCTTTATCCAATACAATTATGAGAATGAGCAGTATTTTGCGACCAATTTAACAAATCCGCTAGGAGTGAATTCAGTACATTTTGTTAGGAGATTTGTAAAGGATGCTTCTTTATCCAATAATCTCCTATGCTTTGGTGAGGAAGGCAGACATAACAGTATCCTACGTCTCAAATCATCAACATGGTTTTGCTCAAGTTGCACAGCTTGCAGTATTTCTAGCATATAGAGTGTTTCTTTACCTAACAAAACTACGAAGCCACCTATGCCAACCGTCAACTGCATTCTGGCTACGAGGGTAGCCCATACCACAGGTGTCATACTGATTCCAAAAGGTGCAATCAAACAAAGGAGGCACACGTTCACTTGTGTGTCCCCTCATACCATAGTGCCGTGGCCTGCCACATATATAGGTTTCCTTAAAGAAATTACACAATGGCCTACCCTCTTCTGGCATATCAGTTTCAATTTCTTGAAAGGTATTACATATGTCCCCAGGGTCAATGAACGCTAATGCAGGTATCTCCTTACATAGCATTGCAAAGGAGATAGAGGTACCAAAGTGTCCTGTCAAATGTAGATGTTGAATGTTTCTCCACACAATTTGGCAAAAATGGAACCAACAGCCTTTGGTTAATGTGTTAGGCAAATGTTTTTGAATGGAATTCACTACAGCCCTTTCAAAATCAGTTAACACCATATTGGGAAGCAATCTAAAATCATGTTGACAGCACAATTGCAACACAATTCTCCAAAACATATCATAACATATTTCACTTTTGCTGGGCATACACTACAGGTACCACATTTTGTTGATTCCACCTGTTAATGCGCAGTGTAATGTATATACTTGTTTACATTCAGTAGTGCTAATAGGGAAAGTCCCATCTGCCATGAGGTATTCTGACTCACAAAGCATATTCAAATTATCCCTGGTGGTTATAACAACATTAGTATCAATTTCAGTTTCTGCACTATGTTTTATAATAAAGGAAACAGTCCTCAAAGGTAGCATGTCAGCACTCACTCCCCTAAGATACTTGAAGCCATTACATATTTCCAATTTCTTCCTATACCTCTGCCTCCCAATGGTTTGTTTAAGGGCAGTTGTATTGGGTAACTCATTGACAACATCACTTGATATAGAAGCTAGGACTTCATCACTATTTTACAGGGATCGTCCACAGATAGCTCAGCACATCGTTTCAACTGTTCTTTAACTCTCAGCACCTCCTCTTGCAGTATATCGGGGGCATGGTAATGTGCTGTGCTTTTTAGCAGCCTATAGCCATTTATATCTCTTTCAGTTACGCATCTATCCTACACCTTTCTTTATTTTTTCTTGTGCAACATAATATTGCTTGACCTCAACAGCCTTTTCCTGGTAGTACTGATACCCGTCCACGAGCAACATTTCCCGACCCTTCTGAGTCCTACTTGTGCTGTAAACTGCATTAACTGTGCCTGGTGCATATTCTTGCTAAGTTCCTTCCCCAGCCTGCAATACATAGTATAAATAGTCACTACTGTAAACGTTTCCATTGTAGACACAACCTTTCAAACACTGTTTACAACCTAATATCTGATAGAAATGTGACATTTTAAACACTCTTACTTTGAGATGGTATGGCTACTTAAAATGACATACACTTGCAAGTATATTTAGTGCGAAACTATATCGGTCATGACTGAAAACACAGCTTGCAAACATTTGAAATTGTATTTCTCATATATGCCATTTCAATTTACTTGCTTTCTCTCATACATTGCATACACAATTACCTCCATAGTCCCTTCTGCGTCCGAGTTTGAGGTTTTACAACACTAGTGAACACGTCCAACAACATACACATGAAAGTTTTGTAGGGAAATGTTTAAATGAACGCCGGACATACGTTATGATGTATGCGACTGCATTTAAGGTCGTACTGCATCTATGCGACTGTTTAAAATCGAATTGCATTCAACAGTCGACCTTTAGTTATTCACACAGTTTCAGTTCGCATATATGCCAACTTGAAAATGGTAGTTCGACCATATCGTACTCGCCCGGTTGTGTTTTGCGGTTTTAAAGGTAAACCCCCCCAAGATACATCCAATGAGCATGGCTGGTCACTGGGTGGGGCGAATCAGACGTATGCTGGGTGGAGTTAGACTACAAAAATTACAATACATTTATGAATATCATATCAGCTATGCACCAAGCCAACTGTGCACTGGATCCTGGCACTACAAGGTCATTAAAGATCAGTCTTATTCACTTGGCCCAATGATTCTTCCAGTTGGCCATTCCTTACTGAGGAATGGGATTTTTCTATATTATAAGAGGCTTTTATTAACCTGATCCTTAAGAAACCATCTTTGGATGCAAACATTTTGGCGAATTATCACTCAATCTCGGACCTTACATTTATTATCAAGAAAGTAGTCTTGTGTACAACTGCATTACCATCTGACATCACGTGGCTTGCTATAGCTTGCTTAGCCTGGATTTTAAATTTAAGCACAGCATGGGCACTATGCTCACTAGAGTGGTTGATGACCTCCTGAAGGCAAGAGGTCAGGGTTAATACTGCATGTCCTAATTAATCAAAAGTGCACTATGGGTTATCAGGTAAAATCTTCAGGTGTTTTGCATCTCTCCTGTCAGAATGCACATAGCAAGTAGTGCCTAGGTTAAATTCATCAGGCTCTGGACTTACTAAACTGAGGTGTACCTCAAGGCTCAGTTTTGGCCCCCTTGTTGTCATTATGTATATGCTGCCACTTAGGGATGTGACTGCAGAGAGGGTAGGGAGGATGCTCCTTGCTAAGCATGCTGACTATATTCAAGTTATACCTCTCCTCTTCTCAACAGACTGGTTTTCCTCTCTAGAGCACTGCTTGGGATTCGGTGTTTGAGTTAATGACGTTCCATTGCTTAAAACTCAAGACAGCTAAAAGTGAAGCTATGTTTACACAAGCTTCCATCCATCCACCTGACAATTGTCTGTTTTCTCAATTAATAAAGAAAATAGTTCAAATGTCTGCTTCTTGTTTATGACCCAGGCATTATTAACGATGAAGGACTGACAATGAAGGATCAGGTATAAGCCATTGTCAAGATCTCTATTTCCATCCAAAACTACTGGCCAGATCAGATACTATATTCCACCACTGGACCTTGCACTGACAGCTCATGCATTGGTCAACTTCCACACTGACTACTGCAGTGCTCCCTCTCTTGGCTTCTTGGAGGGTTACCTGCTGGTCTGCAGTAGGTACAGAACTTGGTGCCCAAGCTCTTAACTAGCACTTCCCTACCAAGCCTTATTATGCTTGTGCTATACGGACTCTGTTGGTTGCAGCTAAAGCCTGATGTGTTTTTAAGATTTTTATCCTCACACACCAATCCCTGCAAAAAATGCTAACACATTGTGCGCAAATATAAATCTCTGGTTAGCATATGAGGGGCTAACAGCAAATCCAAAGGCCCAGCCGGAGACTTTGATGGGATGTCTTTTGCTGAAACCTTCTGTTCCAGCTATGCAGTTCAGGTTAGCAGACTAAAGGCTGTTAGCAGTTCTGAAAGCCCATCTGGAGACTGAGAGAAGGATTTCTTTTGCATACCTTGCCCATGTCCTCTACACAGAGTTACTTCCTTGCTTTGGTTGTCTGAGAGTCAGGCTTTAGAAGTATGTAGCAAGAAACAGAGGACATTAAGTCATTAATGCCTGCACATGTAGGCACTATGAAATCTGTAAGGGAAACTTGAAATATGTGCAAGTATAATATAACCTGAAGTGTGGGTTTAAACCTCACATACTCATTATAATTTATGGTTGACAGTCATATTTAAATCTTGTGAATTTACAACAAATTATACAGACAAAGGTAATTTTATGTTATTAATTCCATTACTCTCTCACTATTCAGGAAAATTACTAAAAGATGCCTTGGAGTGTTATGAATGGGAAATCCACCCTCTGACTCGAGTCCCCTCTGCTGCCCTGGCTGCCTATTTGCCAATGCACAAAGTACAGTTTTGTACCTACCATAAATGTAGATGTTAGAGTGCTCATACAGCTGCAGTCATAACAGATGGGGTTATCCTGTCGTCAGGCGGGTCCTCGGTCGGCCGAATTCCAAAGTCTAGGTCCGGCGTCGGTTGTCGTCGCTTCTTCCCTGACGTCAGTGCGGCAGGGGTATAAAAGAGGCAGCCAACACCATATTCTTCAGTTTTTCTTGCCCCAGATGTCAGGTGCCCCCAGAAGGAAGGCAAACATAATGCTATGCAAAGATGCAATGTTGATAAATCAAAAACAGTAGTTGCAAGCAAATACACCATAAAAGAATACCCCAAAAAGGTTATATGAAAAGTGTTTGTCATAAGGCCTGTCCTAAGAAGGGATGGAGGGAGGGAAACCTGGACTGCAGCTGTATGAGCACTCGAACATCTACATTTATGGTAGGTACAAAACTGTACTATGTTCATCGTGCATACAGCTGCAGTCATAACAGATGGGTAGAATCCTAAAGCTAAGTAAGGGTGGTAGGCACTAAGTAGAACTAGGAGGGGCTAGGATGCCCTGCAGGACTGCTGTGGCAAAGCCCACTCTAGATTTTGAGTATAGTGGGAGGTGATAGTGCTTGGAGAAAGTGTGCACTGAACTCCAGGTGGCTGCTTCCAAAATGTCCTTGGTAGGGACCCCCCTGAGGAAGGCTGCAGAGGTAGCTGTGGCTCTGGTGGAGTGGGATATGATGCATGCAGGCACAGTTTTTCCATGAAATGAGTAACAAAAGCGTATGCAGTGGGCTATCCATTTTGAAATTGTCTGTTTGGAAATAGCCTTTCCCTGAGCACCTGCAGCATAGGACACAAAGAGTTGCTCAGATTTTCTGAGTGGCTTTGTTCTGTCCAAATAGTAACGAAGTTGTCTGTGAATGTCCAAGGAATGTAGTAGTCTTTCCCCTCTGTTTTGTGGATTAGGATAAAAGGTAGGTAAGTGGATAGTCTGATTCAAAGCTACACTGGACACTACCTTTGGCATAAAGGTAGGGTTGGTTCGTAAGGAAACTCTGTCCTGATGGAAAATGATGAATGGTTGCACAGCCATGAGGGCCTGTAGCTCCGAAACTCTGCATGCTGAGGTGATAGCCAGAAGAAAGGCTGTTTTCCATGACAAGTACTGTAACTCTGTTGAAGCTGGCTCGAAGGGAGGAAGGGTCAGCTTTTCCAATACGAAGTTGAGGTCCCAAGCAGGGACTGGTGGTTTCCTTGGGGGTTTTATATTCTTTGCCCCTCTGAGGAAATGCCTTAAGAGAGGGTGAGAGAATAAAGGAGGATCTGTGTTGTATTGTGCAGAAATGGCTGAAGCGTGGATCTTGATGGAGGAGAAGGAAAGTCCATTGTTTAACATCTCAGCTAGGTACTGTAAAATTTGAGGTATATTTATTATCCAAGGATTCTGTCCCTTTTCTTGATTCCAGGCATAAAATCATTTCCATTTGGTGGAGTAGGCCTTTCTAGTAGAGGGTCTTCTGGCCTCCAAGATGACATCCTGCACCTCCTTGGAGAGGAGAAACTGTTGGGAAATCAAGGAATTCTCCATGCAGCTAGATTTAGAGTTTTGAGATTGCTGTGAAGGGTTTTGTAGTTGTGCTGGGACAACAGAAGAGGGACTAGAGGTAGGATCCATGGTGGGGAATGTGTCAGGCTCTTCAGGAGCGGATACCAGTGTTGCCTTGGCCAGTCTGGAGCAATGAGAATCATTGTCGGCCTCTCTGCTCTGGCTTTTAATAGAACTTTGGGCAGCAGAGGAAGAGGCGGGAAGGCATAGACTGTCCATGTTGCCCAATTGAAGGAAAGTGCATCCACTTTCCATACCTGTGGATGATAGGTCCTTGAACAAAATTTTTTCAACTGGCAATTTCTGTGGGTAGCAAAGAGATCTATGTCTGGCTGTCCCCATGCCTGAGTTATCTTTGTGAAAACTTGAGGATGCAACTTCCATTCGTGAGGATTTGTCATATTTCTGCTTAGGTTGTCTGCCAGTGTGTTTTCCTGCCCTGGCAGGAATTGTGCCTGTAGTTGAATTTGGAATTCCAGTGCTGTGTTCCATAGGGTCATGGCTTGCCTGCACAGGGGGTATGAATGAGTTCCCCCCCTGTTTGTTTATGTACCACATCACTGTGGTGTTGTCTGTCCTTATCAATAGCTGGCCTGGATGCAGTAGGTCTTTGAAGGTCATAATAGCCTTTTGCACGGCTAGCATTTCCTTTTGGTTGATGTGAAGGTGCTTCTCTTTTCGGGTCCATTTTCCCTGAATACACTGATCTGTCATGTGTGCTCCCCAGGCGTAGTCTGAGACGTCTGTTGTGATGATTTGAGTTGCTTGAGGTACACAGAAAGGAAGACCTGTGTTTCTTTGGCAAGCTTGAGTCCACCACAAAATTCCTTTTGAAGGCATGGAATGAGTGGTATAATTGCTTCCAAGCTGTGGCTGTGTTGAGACCATAAGTTTTTCAGGTACCATTGAAGTTTCCTCATATGCAGCTTTGCACATGGGATTAGTAGGATGCAAGATGCCATGAATCCCAGAGCCTGCAGGACTTTCACTGCAGTTAGCCTGGTGTAAGTTGCCATTTTTCTGAAGTATTGAGACAGTTGCCCTTGCTTGTCTGGCGTGAGGTAGGCCATCTGTGTGGTTGTATCCAAGCTGGCACCCAGGAAAATTATTTATTTGTTGAGAGGATATTATTTTTGATTTCTTTTTGTTGACTGTGTATCCCACGAAGTTCAACAGTTTTATTACAAACACCAGGTGCTGCAGTAGTATGTCCTTGCTGTCGGCTTGGATCAGGCAGTCGTCCAGATATGGGTAGATTTGTATCCCTTGTAGTCTGCAGAAGGTGATTACTGATGCCAGGCATTTCATAAACACTCTGGGCGCAGTAGATAAGCCAAAGGGCAATGCAGAGAATTGGTAATGGGTTGAACCTGCAAGAAATCTGAGGTATCTTCTGCAATCTTGTCTGATAGGGACATGCAGGTATGCCTCCTTGAGGTCCAATGTTACCAGCCAAGACTCCTTGCCCAGCATGGGAAGAAGCTGCTGTAATGTGAGCATCTTGAATTTTGGCACCTGTAGATATGTGTTTAGGATGGATAGGTCTAAGATAGGTCTCCAATCTTTGTCTTTCCTTGGTACCAGGAATAGTCTGGAATAAAACCCTTGACCTTGTTCTTTTGCAGGTACCTCTTGAATTGCTTTCATGTCCCTGAGGGATGAAACTTGTTTTTGTGCCTCTGCCCTTTGATTTTGTGGCAGGTTTGGCATGCCTCTCATTTTTGGAAGAGTGAAAGTGGAACCTGTAGCCTCTGTCTATAATGTCCAGAATCCATTTGGCTTTTGTAACAATATGCCACCTTTTTGAGAATAATGTCAGTTTTCCGCCCAAAGGTGCTGCCATTAAAGCTTTGCTTGGCAGGTGTAGGGGGAAGTCATTGTGTCTGTTTTCTAAAAGACTGTGATCTATCTTCTGCACCTCTTGGGGTTGGTGCTTGCCATTGTCTGGCTCTGAAAGATCCTTGAGGTTGCCCTCTACCCCTTGGGCGCCTGTATCTGCCCCTTTGAGGTCTGTCTGTGGCTGGAAAGGACCAATTTTTTGAAGGCCAGTTGCTGCTGAAACGTGGAGGCTGTACCTGCAGGAAATCTTTCACTGTTTGCATTGATTTCACTTTTTCCTCTATTTTCTTTAGCACCTCCTCAGCTTCAACACCAAACAATACATCTTTTTGAAGAGGTGCATCAAATAATTTAGCTTTGACATGATCTGGTAAGGTTTGCTCTTTGAGCCAAGCATGCCTACGTATAACGGACCTCGTAACAGCAGCTCTACATGAGGCCTCTAAAGCATCAAAACCACACTGCAAGGTATGTTTACCCACTTGCTCTGCACCATGCAACAAATCCTGCAACTCTTTTAAATCTGGTTGTTCTGGTTGTGTCATCTTGCTTTTCAGCTGAGATATCAAAAACTGTTGATACTTTAACATATGGAACTGACAGTTTAATGCCCTCATGGTTAAAGTGGCTGAGGTGTACACCTTTTTCCCCCACCTTTCTAAAGCTCTGGAATCTCTCTCTGAAGGTAATGGGTTTTTAGCAGTAGAGGCCTTAATTCCCTTGGGACCCTGTGAAATTGTTTCTGGGTCAGCAGTATGGCTTGTATATAGGAACTGGTGGGAATCAGGAACCCGGTAATACCTGTCTGGTTTAACAGGAGCTGGAGGCAAAGAATCTGGATTAAGGCTGGCTTCTGTGTACACATCATCCAATATATCTAAAACAGGAGGGATAGCCAAAGGCCTATGCTGGGGGAGCAGAAGAAATTCCCTGAGCCTTTTCTTGGAGTCGGAGTAGTCTTGGCCTTCCCAATGAAAGTGTTCCCTCAATGTATGCAGGGTTTCCCCAAAAGAGAAGTCCTCAGAGGGGGAGACCGAGGGAATAGACTCCTCTGCATCAGAGTCTTCGAATAGAGAATAGGCATAATCCTGGTCCTCAGATAGTTCTGAGGTAATAGAAGCTTGATCTGAGGAAGGGTAGTCTTCCTCTAATCTGGGCCTTTTGTCAGAGGGGGGTTGAGAACCCCTGATAAGAGAATCAAATCCTCAGCCATTTTAAGCATCTGTTTTTTAGGCATGGTGCCTTGAGAGGGGGTCTGAGGAACCTGTTTTTTTGGTTTTCATGGCTGCTTTAGATTTAGTGAAGGCTTTAATAGAGAAGGAGGAAGGCCTGAAGACCCCTTGAGAAATGGCAGGCCTGTCTAAATTCTGAGTTTCCCCGCCAGGAGTGGCGTCGGGATCTGTAGTAGGAAAGGGGGCCGAGGAGCCTGCGACCTCGGGTACTGAAGACACCGGTAATGCATCATCATCGGTAGTCAGGGGCTGCGTAGGGGCCTCGCTGAGTACCGAAGAACTGGTAGTCGGCCTTAGCGTGGTTTTCAGTAGGTGGAGCGGACCTCGTATGTCGGTCCTTATCTTTGTGTTTTTTGCTCAAAACTGGAGTCGGAGTATCCGACGACATAATATAATTACATTTTTTGCCGGAAAAAAGTGAAGGGCGAACTCCGCCCAATGCTTAATAGTGCGTTTATTGAATCTAGCACAGAAACGGCAGGCCGAGACGTCGTGGTCTGGGCCTAAGCAAGGTATACAGAAAGAGTGGAAATCCTTATGTGGTATTTGCTTCCCACAAGAAATGCAATTATTAACTTTGTCTGACATCGGTCTGAGGCAAGAAAAGTTTCCCCAACGGGGTACTTAGCTTTCAAGAAGACTTCGGCTGAAATACTTTTGTAAATCTCAGGAGATGGCCGACCAGCACTTGCTAACTGCTTCTGCTTCTGCTTCGGGCATCGCGCGGCAAGAAAGACTGGGGAATATGGCGTCGGCTGCCTCTTTTATACCCCTGCCGCACTGACATCAGGGAAGAAGCGACGACAACCGACGCCGGACCTAGACTTTGGAATTTGGCCGACCGAGGACCCGCCTGATGGCAGGATAACCCCATCTGTTATGACTGCAGCTGTATGCACGATGAACATCAGGAAAGCACGTCTGGAATTCTTCCACATGATAACACAACAGAGCTATTATGTGATGTAAATAACTGAAAGCTCGAGTACTTTCTTTTACAGCACAAAAAAATGCAGCAACACGTCCCAGACAAAAAATAAGGAAATATTTGGGGTCAGATATGCAACAAAACAAATCATCATCTTCCAGATAAAAAGTAAGGCTGAACTAATACATACTATATGTGCAAGTCTAGCTAGCATTATTTTTTTAGTTTATCTTTTCCTTGCATCCTGTCCACTGAAGTATCAGCCCCTTCATTCTCCTGTCCTACTGGTTCAGCAGCATACTGGTGGGGAAAGTGAAATTGTGATGGGATATCATTCACTGTAAGTAAGAAGAAGTTTTCTTCCATAACTCAACTGGCTTAGAAGTGTAAGCCTCCATAACACTGGTTCCAGGCATACATGCGTTTTCCCCGAGCACATGTATCCTCCAGCTACTGAGCAGTTTGACCTTACTGAAGCCCAAGCTACTGTACAGTCTGAGCTTACTGAACCCCAAACTATTGCATAGCCAGAGCTTACTGAACCCCAAGCTGTTGTACAGCTTGAGCTTACTAAACCCAAGCTACTGCACAGTCTGAGCTTACCGAACCTCAAGCTACTGCACAGTCTGACCTTACTGAACGCCAAGCTACTGCACAGGCTGAGCTTACCAAACCCCCAAGCTGCTGCACAGTCTGACCTTAATGAACCCCCAAGCTACTGCACAGGCTGAGCTTACCAATCCCCAAGCTACTGAAAAGTCTGAGCTTTCCGAACCTCAAGCTACTGCACAGGCTGAGCTTACCAAACTCCCAAGCTGCTGCACAGTCTGACCTTAATGAACCCCCAAGCTACTGCACAGGCTGAGCTTACCAAACCCCCAAGCTGCTGCACAGTCTGAGCTTACTGAACCCCCAAGCTACTGCACAGTCTGAGCTTACTGAATGCCAAGCTACTGCACAGGCTGAGCTTGCCAAACCCCCAAGCTGCTGCACAGTCTGAGCTTACTGGACCCCCAAGCTACTGCACAGTCTGAGCTTACCGAACCTCAAGCTGCTGCACAGGCCGAGCTTACCGAACCTCAAGCTACTGCACAGTCTGACCTTACTGAACGCCAAGCTACTGCACAGTCTGAGCTTACCATACCCTCAAGCTGCTGCACAGGCTGAGCTTACCAAACCCCCAAGCTGCTGCACAGGCTGAGCTTACCAAACCCCCAAGCTGCTGCACAGGCTGAGCTTACCAAACCCCCAAGCTGCTGCACAGGCTGAGCTTACCAAACCCCCAAGCTGCTGCACAGGCTGAGCTTACCAAACCCCCAAGCTGCTGCACAGGCTGAGCTTACCAAACCCCCAAGCTGCTGCACAGGCTGAGCTTACCAAACCCCCAAGCTGCTGCACAGGCTGAGCTTACCAAACCCCCAAGCTGCTGCACAGGCTGAGCTTACCAAACCCCCAAGCTGCTGCACAGGCTGAGCTTACTGAAACAATGTGTAAGAGGTCTGCTTTTGTCCAACTGCTATACCATCAGATATTCACCAGGTAGCAGTTGTGCAACTGTTATAATCCCACCCCCCACAAAAACCCCAAAAGGTAACCTGATGATGACAAAAACTCCCATTCCTCTCTGAAAGGTTATTTCAATGCTAGGATAGTAACAACCCTGGATTGCTGTAGTGCAGTCAGAGTTTCATTCCTCAATGCCACTGAGTTGCCCAGTCACCCTAATATTATTTCAGCAAATTAATTTAATAGGAACATTCACACTATAAGGTCAATGGTGATGAGAACAAAAAAAAGTCAAAAGTTGGTCAATGCATGCCTTACATAATCACAGAAAGAATAGTTATTTAAGTTAAGCAACAACTAGAAGCTACCATTTACTTATCAGCTTACAGACAGCAGTGAAAGTACAAACATAAAGTCAAGAATTACAAATATTAATTGTACAATAAACTAGTTTAACTACATACAAGTTGAAATCAACCAGTTCAGTCACAAAAGAGCCATGCCCAGGTCACCTGAATGCACCATGCCACCCAAGGAGACTCAGCAGATCTGTGGCAATGAAGCATTCCATGCAGTAAATACAATCTACTCATTCCCACACAACATGGCTTCTACCCCAACCATAGTATCACAACACTGTAAAACTCAAACACAAAGACCATCGCAGTCTCACTAACTTCAGCCCTGAAGAATTCAATAACATTCTCTGCTCTATAAACTGGTCTTTCCCGTTTCATTTACCCCTTGATGTAGCTGTGCACACATTCATCACTACATTTCTTGAAACTCAACTCCCTAGCTCCCCTAAGGAAAGTGAGAATAAAATCCAACTCTTCACCATGGCTATCTAAAACCACTCTCTCTTATGTTGAATTGAGATAAGGCAGGGAAAAACTGGTTAGAATTTAAAACCCAGGCTCATCTTCAAAACTATAGACCTCTGCATAACGTCACTAAAAAGCAGGTTTTTATAGACAAGAAAAAAAAAACCTCTATCTAGCCACCTCAAAAATCCCCCCAAAATTTGGAAAAGCATAAATAAAATTCTTCACCCTGGAAGCCCCAATTCCCCTAACCCTTGTCCTAACAGCACCCCCTCTTGAAACTATCCCCATTCTTAACTCTCACTTCATTGACTCCATTCTCCAAATTAACCCAAAACTGCTTCACCTCTAACCTCTCCCCCTTCCATCAACTCAAACTACTTTGTTCTCTCTCCAACCCATCTCCACTACCTTCATAAAATCTCTTCTCACCAAATTAAAGCCTTGCTCTCCCTCAGTTGACAACCTTCCCCCCTTTTTCCTAAAATTAGCTGCTAGCTCTCCAGCTTACTGTGTCACCATCCTGATAAACTGATCGATTCTAGAATTGTATGTCCCATCTATCTAGAAACAGTTTTATATTACCCCCATTCACAAGGGTGTGCACTCCACTGACTTATCTAACTTTCGTCCTATAGCTATTCTACCTCTCCTTTCTAAGTTACTTGAAAAAGTGTATCCATATTCAACTTCTGGACTACCACCAGCAGAACAATCTACTCACTCCCACACAACATGGCTTCTACCCCAACCACGGTATCACAACTGCTCTAATTACATTCATCCAATCAATAGCACAAGCCAGAGACGATAAAAAACTTGTCTCCTCTCTATTCCTTAACTTTTCCAAAGCCTTTGACACTGTTTCCTACTCCTTAAACTGGCTGACCTCAACATTTCTAAACTGACTCTGACATACTAGCTACCTTTCCAACAGGCAGCAATCTGTCAAATGGCTCTCTAATTTCTCCTCCTTTCTTCCCGTCTACTCTGGTGTACC
Source organism: Protopterus annectens (assembly GCF_019279795.1). Taxonomy (NCBI): domain Eukaryota; kingdom Metazoa; phylum Chordata; order Ceratodontiformes; family Protopteridae; genus Protopterus; species Protopterus annectens. The sequence goes on from NC_056731.1 coordinate 1,001,851,043, forward strand.
CTAAGGATCCATCCTGGGACCACTATTGTTCAAACTTTTCACCAATAATCTTCATTCCTCCTGATCCCATTCCACTCTCATTCAATATGCTGATGACGCCACGATCATTTCTCTCCCTAACTATGTCAGACCTACTCTTACTTACCCAAAACTCCTTTCAGTCTGTTGAAAACTGGCTCGATAACAATCAACTTATACTTAACCCTAAACAAACTAAACTACTTGTATTACTTTTATTTCTACCAAAGTCTCTTTTCTATCAGAAAACATCTTTTACTATCACATCACTTAAACACGATCCTAAACACTGAAACGTATTCTATCCTACTGGGTGTTATTTTAGATGAATAAACCAAAAAAAGCACCAGCAGGGTTTCTGGACTCCACACAGTTTTACTCAACACAAATTGTTAAGTTGGGTTACTTGTTATTTTAGATGAACAACTTAAATTTGACTTGCATATTCTAAACTGTATTAAGAAGGCGCACCGAAAACTAGATCTTCTTTACAGAAATTTAAAATACCTCACTAACGAGTCTAGAATTTCTCTTGCATACGCCCTTCTTCTTCCCACCCTCCTTTATGTCTCTCCAAATTTGACTAATCTACAATCTTCTCTAAAGACCAAGCATGAGCTTACCTACAACAAAGTTGCCAGGTTTGCAGCTAACCAACCATATAACTCTCACCACTGTCTTTCTCTCTGTTCTTTTCACTGGCTAGAACTCCCCCATCTACTTTTACTCAACCAACTGTCCCCGATTCACTCCATCCTTAACAATCCCTCCTCCTGCTCTGCCATCTCTTCCCTTATACCTCTTTACTCCCCTACACGCTCTCTTAGAAGCACTGATCAGTCTCTCTTAACCATCTATAAGCCTAAAACAACCATCAGACAACACTTGTAAAGCTACTCAGTCGCATTACCATGGAACAAACTTCCGCTTAACATTAGAAATCTACCCCATACCCACAGCATCAAAAAAACTATTAAAGGGAAATCTCCTAAGTTCATGGATCTGTTCATGCTAAAAATACTGTTTAGCACCTTACATCTACTAACTGTTTCTGCCTACTTTTCTCGCTTTGTGCTTTACTCATCTTAATTCTTCTCTTTTCCCTGGCTACTTATTTACTCTTCTTTACTCCCTGTTTCTCTACCTTCCATTTCTACCCTTTTACCCAATTTCTTTCCTTTCCTTTTCTTCCTCTTTTGCGTAATTCACCTTAAATCAACCTGCTTTTCTCTAATTGACTTTTGTTTTTCATCTATTTAAAATTTCATGTAATTATTATTAATTAGTCTTTGTTGTAACCGTTTTTACTTTATTTGTAATTATTATTTATTTCAGGCTTTTCACCCCAGGCCTCCGCTGAAAAGGGGCTTTCACTTAGTCGGACATGTCTGATTAACAAATGTCAAATAAATAAGGACAAACGATCAGCCAGTAAAAAGGAAGGCTGTAACCATGCCATTTCTACTTATGATAATGAGTTATCATCTGCAGCAAGTGATCTGGGTCACTTTTAGCACTCAAAAACAAGAATGTGCCCTTAAGGAGCCTTAGAAAACGAAAACCAGTTTTAAAACTTCGCGTAAATGTCAGAAATGAGAATTACATCAGTCAACAAAACATAAAAAGCATATTTTATTAGTCGCAGCCCAGAAGCCAGCTACAAAAAATAATAAGCATGTTCAATCAAGTAAGACTGCCTTTAGCACTTTTTCCCATCACCTCAGTCTATTAAAACAACTTGTTTGTTTCGTTTCTAAAAGGAGACTGAAAGTCACATGCATAAAGTGTGATGAAAATTTGTTTTATATCATTCTTTTTGATAACTTGCGAATGTTCACTAAGCCCAACAGAAAGTTCTTGGGGGTTTCGTCAGAATGAAAAGACTGATTATTACCGAACACACTTATAGAAAAATTCAATCTGTCTAAGAATGCTGGGAGTTAGTTAAATAAGGCAGGTCAGCTGATATGTACAGGACTCATTTCACACGATACAAATGAAAAAGAGAGCAGTAGAAGTGAAGAGAGAGTATTGCTAAGCATTGTACAATATGTATGTAAACAAATGGCAGATTAGCAAAGCGTAAATGTTGGAGGAATACTCAACATTGCAGAAATGACAGATATGGGGTTATATGGGGGGTACTGGTTTTGGAACATCGGATAGGAAGAAAAAGAGAGATGGTGCACGCATGCAAAAATGTAAAACAGGTCAAGTTAGAAATCCGTGAAGAAGTATGATGCATCTGTGTGGAGACATCAGATGAGGATTAGTACTAATGTCAAAAATGAAGTGCCAGAAAGGAAAACAATGGCAGACTAATGTAACGTATAGGTTCCCAGATACCACCAGGAAACAAATATGGCTGAATGAGGATAAGAGTTCAGCTTGACAGAAACAGATCAGAGTACGCCAGCACTAAAGATGGGAAGGGAATCAAGAGAACCGAACTGCACATATGACAAAGCAGAAGGGGTTCACAAAAGGTGACATCACCACCAAGTACGTGAACTGCACATATGACAAAACAGAAGGGGTTCACAAAAGGTGACATCACCACCAAGTTAGTGATTCTGAACTGGCTTCATGGATGAATTACAGGTGCTGGGCACATTGCAGTTCTTTTAAAATACTTACAGCAGGTGACAGGGTAAAGGGCCAAAGGTAATATTACTTGACTATTTTTTCCACCCCTGTTAAGACTGTAGTAGGAGTGCTGCTTGACAACAGATGAACAAACTTCCCAAATGTAAACAACCTCCAGGGTAGAAATCAACTGGGGCTGACATCCAAGTGCTTGTCAAACCTGGTCCAATTCTAAAATGAGGTGTTAAGCAGACTGACAGATGTAAATCATTGGACATGGTCCACCTAGACTTCAGTAAGTCCTATTAGAAAAAAACTAAGGGGCACTACAGCAAGGGATAAAATGTGAAAACCATTAGGAAAAAGACCTATAGGGCCATGTCATGATAAGTCTGTGTGGAGACAAGTACTGAAAGAGGCAATAATAAAAAGGCAATCAGTGGTATATCCTGGGGATCCCTTTCTGCCTTGTATAAAATGCTCACACACTAGATTAACAGTCTACATGAAAAACAGGCTAAACACCTCTAAAAATGAAAACAGAATGGGGAAGGGACACTAGAAGATGGATGTAGGGTCATCGTGAGAAATCAGGGTACATTTGCAGCATGGTCAGAAAAGTGGCAGTGTACTTCACATGGGAAACACCAACCCTAGTTCAGAATTCCAGATGGGGTTTAGCACTTCAGAATGCAGGACAGGAAAAGGACATGGAATAATAATTACTGTGGGAAAGGCTAATCGGAAGTTGAAGGAGTGGAGGGTTGTTAAAAAGCCAAACGAATGGCTAATGGACTGTACAGTAAGATGAATAAACTTCCACATTTGATTTTACACCAATCCAATCTTGCAGTATTTTAGAGATATCCTCTTACTATGAAATATGGTGATGTCAGAGTTAGTATTTATACACAGCAGGGGTGTCAGGAGAGTCCCAGCATCTGGGTTCAGTGGGTAAAAAATTCCCTACAAAAAATATTTTGAAGCCATTGCTGGAAGTTTTGATGTTCGCTCTTCTAGTCAGAAGATATCCTTCGGTGCTCAGCTGTTTCAGTCTCAGCCATGTGACATGAACATTTGGTGCTGGATTGTTCCACAGCATTTCTTGTGGAATACAAGACCACATATCCCAGAACCATACCCCCCCCAAAAAAAAAAAATTCTAAACCGAGATTCTAAACATAACCAAAGCCTCAAATCTAACCTCAACGTGAGCCCCAACTTCTACAATAAAGTACTGGTAGAACTACCCGAATTTAATACTGACATTCAGCGACAAAGAATTCCAGTCAATGTAACATTTTGTACAAATCAAAAATTTACTCCGTTCAAAATTTGTACAAAAGCCATATGAACAAAGGACTTGGCCAATCTGCTGTTGAACAAACCACACGTGAAAAATAATATACAAAGTGAGTGGTAGCAGAAAAGACTGTGAATACATTTAAGGATGTAAAGGGTATGTGAAATGAGATGGGAAGGAACAATTACAAGAGTCTGGCAGACTGAACAGACTGAAGCGGTTCTGCTGGCAATAATTCAATTCAATTCAACTTTATTGTCATTTTTACAAGAGGCCGCATCACAAAGTACAATGAAATTCGTATTCGGCAAATCCTCCAGCAACATATAAAAACAACGACAATCATCAAAAAGTAATCTAAGACAACAAATGGACAATAACATAAATGCCAATTTCAGTAAATTCATGAATGTAGGTGTGATGCAGAATATGCTTAAATAAGGAAGCCTAGCAGAACACTGCTCTTCGACCCTCTTTAATCCCTAGGAAACACTACCCAAGTGCATACACTACTGCAGTAGTAATAAATAAATTCATCCAACAATGTCAGATCAAGCTAGCAAAATTTCTGAGGAAAATTCACAAAAATTGTGAAATGTCTGGTATTTTTGCTGAAATGTTACAATACAATCAGTGACATTGCTCTTGCCAGTTTCTGCTTTATAGTATCAGCTAGTATTATCATGGCATAGGCATAACTCAAGGGGAAACTGCATGCAGACAGTGCCTAAAATAAAATATAAACTAAGAAATGTTCTCATTTCTAGAAGGCTAGTGCTTGGTCAGGAGGTTTATTAACCATGCCATGAATTACAGCAATAAGGTAAAACAATAAAGCAATTATCAAACATATTACCTACTGCAGACATCGAAATGCCTGAATTGAAAAGTCTACTACTTAGGATACAAAACTTTCAGCAACATAATTCAATATTACAGATCCAGATCTCACATGAGAAGCAGTGTGTCAAACTATGGCTAGAGGGGGGTTGCTTAAGACTCAGAAATACCTATGGCATGTCCCATCCACTGGTATCAAAACACAGCACTTCTGAATGGTCCTCAAGTCTCCATCTCCACTTCCATCAAAGGGGACTGCTTTCTTCTACCTAGCAAAATTCATTTTCCCCACTCCCAGTAATCAGGAAAGAGACTAGCTCTAACTAAACTGAGGTGGTGTAAGATTTCCACAGATCTGAAGGTTGACAAGTCTCAAAAAGGAATTACAAGCTGGATTTCATTTCAAATCCTTCTTCTTGGTCAGGTCAAAGTTGTACAAGACTTTACTGGTGCAGGATAATAAGGCTACTGCATAAGATGTTATGAACCAAAATAAACTATACAGTCACCATCAAGTAGTTCATCATTTCAAATAATTTCTTGTTAGGATGAAAGAAAGGGCTTGCGCAAGACTCGTACTGGATGCCCTTGCATTACAACAAGCCTGAAAAGATACCAAAATTCCAGGTGGCAGGCACTCAAAACCATCATCTCCTCACCTCCACGGATTGCCTGAATGATAACTTTAGATGTGCGGAATGCTTAATGCCTTGTATTCATTTATCACAATCATTAATAAGGGCAAAAGGACAAAAACCCATAGTCCAACCTTAGAAAGTACTAGTAACAGCATTCACCAAATGGATTACCCAATATTTTGAATGCTCCTCCACTAGTCTCTCTCTCTCTCTCTCTCTCTCTCCAAACAATTTATAGTCTTTTACTTTATGTTCATGGTTGCCATTAGAGTCCAGTGGTTAAAGGCTCTTATTTAATCCCAGTCAAATATGTACTTGTCAGAAAAGACCTTCCAAGCTATACAAGTCTCCTCTGAGCTCACTAAAAGCTTTAATTTTTGCTGGCTTTTTCACAATTTAGAGGTGCAACAAATAAAAATCTCTTCTGTGATATGCCTCTGCAATTCTTCAAGATTACTAATTTCTTCCTTAGCATAAGGGGTCCATAAAGGGATTCCAGACTGTGACTTAATGTAATAAAGTAATTTATTTCTAGATTTAATAAATCTCAACACACAGCCTATTGTTTTAAAACCTTCCATATACAGGTTGTTTACTAGATTTTTAAAGAGAAGCTCGTCATCTACCAAAATGCCCAAGTCCTTCAACTCATAGATATATATGCTCAAGGAATCATCATTTACCTGGTAAGTAAAATCATTTTTGCAGGACCAAAAAGAAGTGGTTTGCCTGTCTTTGCATATACTAATCTAAGACATCCACAATAAAATTATTATCCCAAGTGTTCCATAATGTTAAATAAGCAATTTACTTTCCTGAGCTTTATACCAATTTATTTTCCTGAGTTTTATGTCATTGGTATAAACACAGGAAAAACAAAAGACCATGTGGAAGTCTTCTCAAGTTTCAAGTGCCTGATATCTGCCACAGTGTACTCATGTACTGGCTACAAGATGCATCAGGGCCACAGCTTTCTTGGTCAGTATAATATACTTCCTGAAGTGATTTTGCAGGATGGACAGGATATCATGATCCATATTCCACGATCTATATGTAAAACCGCAATAGGTTTCAGAGTTCAGCCACTGACTGGTAATGCATGCTATAAAGAGGCTATCTGCAGCCAAAAGGAATATCCAAGACCTGAACAGTAGGACTGCTATCACGCATGATGCCACCAGGCAGCAGCACTGTCACACAGAGTGGGCAACTGACAGCAAAGACCAGTCAACTGGCAACTGTCAAATGTGCCACAAGTAAAAGTCGCAACACCTCAGGGGAGACTTGTATAATTTCAATATCTGCAGTACATATATATATATATATATAAAGTTTCAACATCTGCAATATACATTACAGGCTTGATATGGTTCTACACGGATCTCCACTGTGTGTCACAAGCCTGTACTGCACAGTCCACAAATGTGGTTGGGAATAGGGATACTGATCAAGCTGCAGTTATACCCAACAGCATTGTGCTTCTACAATGTATTAGGACACATTCCTCTGTATCCATCCCACAAATGTCAAAGCTGGATCCATGAAAGGACATGCCATGTCAGCCCCACCATGTCTGACTGCTACCTTTAACAGCAGTGCAGATTCTGAAACAGGGGACTTTTAGAAGGGGGCAAGTTATACCCCAGGCTACCCACCTCAGGCACCTTGCTAGTGCTCTTCTCTTCACTACCTTCGCCAATAAGCCCCAACTATGGCACACCATATCCTGTGGGTGTTTTACACATGCTCCAACCTTGTGTGTGTGTGTGTGTGTGTGTGTGTGTGTGTGTGTGTGTGTGTGTGTGTGTGTGTGTGTGTATATAAATACATACGTACATGTGAGTGTGCACATAGACAGTATGCATGTGTACTTGACAGACACTGTGATTTAGGAGAGGCATGCATACAAATTAGCTATGCAGGAACAGGTATACCATATCTTATATGGGTCTATATTGCAACATTGAATGCTTAAAACAGCGAACGATGTTACATCGGCACATTTTTAGCGAAAGCTGAAATTGTCAAATCCACAGAACAGCGATTTCTTTCCTAGGGAAAGAAATCACTGTCCCAACACCCGCAAAAAAAAAAACAATTACACACTTCCATATACATACACACACATACCCAATCCTAATTATACCCCCCCCCAAAATCCAGTAAACAACTAAATACACATATGCACATAACCCAAACATACATTTAACGAAAAAAAAAACAGTAAACATTTTAAACCATATGCACTTACCTTAACTCGCACCCTAACCCTAAGGTCAGTAACTCTCGCACATTTACATAAACAGCTCCAAACACATACACACATACCTTAACCCTAATTCCACCCCCCCCCAAAACAAAAGTAAACAACTGAAAACACATACACACGTAACTCAATAATACATTTAACACAAAATATAAAACAGTAAACACTTTTATACATATGCACTTACCTTAACCTGCACCCTAACCCTAAGGTTAGTAACTGTTGCACAATCATGCTCGGGAGCTATACCGGACAAGGGACCACATTACAATTCAGAACATAGCAAAACAACAAAGCGGTCAAGCGACTTCTTTCCCAGGGAAAGAATTCGCTGAACAGCCGCTTCACTGTTTTGCCTGTTCGCTCTACATGTGTCGATGAAAACGCATTCGACATAATGCGTTTTCGTTGTACTCATGGGAGCCCATCTTATACTGCATGTACTTTATTGTTCTGTGTTCCAGACGCACTCTGATGTCATAAGAACATGATGCCGCACCAGACATTACTCGTAACGATTATCTCCCCAAGCCTCAGCTGAAAAGAGGTAGCTTTCTGTCCAATTGAAGATCCTGTCCTTCCACTTGTGGATGTGACACTTCTGCATTGTCTGGGCTGATGAATTCATGGTCACTCCAGAATGACTTGAAGTGGTGGTGATAATCAGACTGGGATGTAGCACGCACCTGTGTGGATGGCTCATCTGTCATGGTTATTTACAAGTCATCACATCATGCAGTATGGCACAAAGCATGCATTCACCAGTAACATACAAAAATACAAGTACCCTGTGGCACAGTCATCAGATTCACTGCAGTTTAATATGTTAATGGCCAGTCTGCTGGTGCCTGCAGCTCTGACAAAACAGGTGCCAACAGAAAATAAAAACAAGACAAAAACAAACATCTCAGGCATGCCTCTCCATAACCAAACTTTATTATTCTAACTTCAAATCTTATGCAAGCCACAGAAAGTGAAGTGAAATTTCTTTCCCCAAGGCAAACTAACTTGACAAAACACCATCTCTAACATTACAGACTTTGGCACCAATCATTTGCTTGTGTAAGACCCTCTTGCAGAGTGTTGACATTGAAAATTCTATGACTGTTCCCAGTTTGCAGTCATCAGCAAACAGTCAGCCACAGACCTTTAGTTTTAGCTTGTACTTAAGAGAAACAGACTCCAAACAATAGCATCCCACATTAAGGACTTCAGAATAACATCTCTAAAACATCATAAAGAGAGACAAGTGTTCAATAAAAATACTGTAATACAATAATCCCATTAAAATATTATTTTAACATTTTAAACTATTAATTCCGTAAAAGTGTTTCACAATCCTATATAAACATTACTAAAAATTAACAATAAGATATTCTAATGATGAACAGTTCATACTAAAAACGTCCACTAAAATTAATTATTATAATTTAGCGGGTCTATATCAGTTTGCCAAAACGGCTGACAATTGAACACCAGATGTTCGAACTGTGAAGTTCGAACACTGATTATCGTGAAGCGGCGGAACACATATTTCATTCCCAGGGAAAGAATTCAGTGGGCCGTTTCTGTGGCTTCGCCATTATCAGGTCTGTTGTGTGAAGTTACGGGTCGGGTTCAGGTAAGTGTGCGATTGTATGGACGTAAGGGTGCGGGTGAGGTGGGTGTGTGATAGTGACAGACTTTAGGGTTAGGGCGGGCTAGGTGAGTTAGGGCACAGGTCAGGTGAGTGTGCGTTAGTGACGGACCTTAGGGTTAGGGTTTGGGTTAAGATAAGTGGATAGATAGTAGTGTATGTACAGTTTACTGTAGGGTTAGATGTAGGATTTTAAGTGTGTGTGTGTGTGTGTGTGTGTGTGTGTGTGTGTGTGTGTGTGTGTGTGTGTGTGTGGATTGCTGTTTTTTTGGTGTTGTTGTGTTGTGTGTGTGTGTTTCTTGGAACAGCGATTTTTTTTCCCTGGGAAATAAATCACTGTTCTAAGACTTCAATGTTTTTCTACTTCATGGTTAGAAGTTCAACCATATGGTGTTCGAATTTCAGCCGTTGAACTGATATAGACCCTAATTTAGCAGCTCTTAACCTTATAAAAGATTGAATCAAATTGTTTTTGTTAAGCCCTGGTGGTGACACTTCATTTAATCTAAGCTGCCGTAACACTTCCCTATATTCCAAAAGGTTTTCCCATTTATACCCTCTATGGTTCGTCTCAACCTTTTCAACAACCCCAAAGTAAAACTTACTGTATTCTTTACATACGTTAACATGTTTAGAGAGAGCATTACTACATTTTATTTCTTCTGAATATCATAATTATTCTCATAAATTATTTTTCTTTGGGCTCTTTCCAGTCTTCCCAATATAAAAACATGAATATCTAGAACATTTTGCCAAATACACAAGTCACACAGAGGCACAATTCCATCTCTTTAAATACACTATGGAGGATGTGCTATTCTTTAAATTAATAACCTCATTTTCCCAAAGGTGCATGGTTTGATTCTTACATGGGGTAATTGGCAAGGCTTAAAATGGCCCACAAGGGCAGTTAGCCTAGTATTAATCTAATCTATATAAATATACTGTAGGACAAAATTACTGAAGTAAGGAACGTTAAGGAATAAATATACCAACTCTGAAATTGTACAATATCAGAGAAAAAGGAAAATCCCTTATTTCCCTTACTTACAGAGCTCACTGAAACATTGCTGTTCGATTCCCTTTTATTAAAAATGCATTTCATTCGCCGAGTTTAATTGAAACAAACCGTACTTGAGAAGAATGCACTTTTGACCATGTGTGGGTGACATACATATTTGTGTCATTCCTAAATAACCACTGCTGCTGGAATTGTCAAAAGCTTCTCCTATGAAGGCAAATAAAAAAAAAAAGAGAGATACCTGCTTTCATCTTTTTGAATCCCTTCCATATGGTGAAATGTTGAAAATGTTGAGGGTGAGAAGGGCATGAAATCATAAACAAGATTTTTTTTTTTTTGCAAAAGTTAAAAAAAAATGATGCTTTTATTAATTGTCATTATAGTTCCCAAAGTATACAAACAGCTTATAATTTTTAATAAGGTTAGTAAGATTACCCAACATGAAGCTGTGGCTATTAAAAGTAGTAACGTAGAATATTTTCATGGGGATACAGCATATAGTAAATTTCATGGACAAAAATAACATATATATTTTGTTACAGAATATAATGTGTTGTCAGATATAGTTAATAAAACATATTGTTTTATTATAGAATAGTTAGTACCCTACAGATTACATATATCTCACAAGATGGGCAGAAATTTATATGATATTTTGGTGAAGAATTATTTTGTTTATACAGATTCTGTATATATCCCAACTGGCCATGGTGATGCAGCAGTTAGCATTGCCGCCTCACAGCTAGAGGTTCTCAGGTTCCATGCTCATCTGGGGTGCCTTCTGTTCGGCATCTGCATGTCCTCCCTGTGGGTGATTGGGTTTTCTCTAGATACTCCAGTTTCCTCCCATATTCCAAAGACGTGTTGCAGGTGGATTGGACACACTAAAATTGGCCCTAGGTGTTAGTGTCTGCACCGAGCTGGCAACTCAACACAATAAAACTTCACTGCCAATCATTCTGTGGACCATTGTTCCACTGCGACAGCCCCTAATGGGAAAAGCCAAAAGAAGAAGTTTCTGTATATATCCTTAGGGGAACAGTTTAAGAGAGGCACCTTTCCCTGCCATTTGTTCTGTATGTACTAACATTGTTCCTTTCTTTTCATTTCCCATTATGAGACTGGTTAAATTTAATCCCAATGAGATGTTTACTTGTAATACTATGTGGTCAATGTTCTTAAATCTCAGTGTGAATTATACTTATATTGGAGAAACCAGAAGAAAGTTTAGTGATGGACTGAAGGAACACATTAGAGACGTATGTTCTGGCTAGGTGGGTACTGCTTTGGGGTGAACATTTTTCTAATGTACAGGACACAAATAAAGACTTACTATAAGCAACAGTAAAATTGCACATTAGGGTCAAAATTACTGAAGTTAATTTAATAAAATAGAAATTGTCTAAAAAAACTATATATATTTTAAACTATAGGACTTTAATTCCTAAGGATCTTAATAAGGAAATTAATTGGATGTATTTAATTAAACTAAATGCATTTAAATTTATTATTGTGTTTAATATGTTTTATACACAAGCATGGTTTAATAATGGTTACCTTGCCTCCTCTGAAAGCTGTTACGCCGGGTGCTAGAAGTATATGGAGAATTTCTTTTTTTGTTTTTTTTTTTTAGATTGTGTTGCAGTCATACTGTAAAGATAGGGTTGGTATAACAGTTAAGCATTTACCTCAGATATAAGGTACAGGGTTTGATTTTCACCTACGAAAGGGAAAGTGGCTAGACTTAAAATCGCCTACAAGGACAGCTAGCCTAGCAATTACTTATGAATCTTATATCAGCACTGTGTTGTTCTTGTTGTTCCAAATCAACAAGTGATAACAGATACTATTTTCTTAACTTAAACTGAAAAAATAGGGCAGTTTCTACTTTCAACACAGCCTGGAGCTTGCACAGTTCCAGATACAATTAAATCTGCTTTTTAGGGAAGGCACAATGTTGGACTATATCTCCTTGGCTGAATAGTAGTGTCCAGACAAAATAGACTGAAGCAATCCAAAACACTCTGTTACCTTAAGTGACCACTAATAATCTTCACAATCATTTAAAACCTACAGTACATCAGGACCACCACCCACTAATGATCTGTCCTTTGTTAACTTCTCTCAGAGAGTCACATAATTTGTTAATGCCCCCACCCAAGACAAGTCTAGTTGAGAGGAATGCCCAGAGTGTCAACAAGGTATAATAAAGAAAAGTGCAGTTGTGTAAGAACTTACCATAACAGTAGATGTCCTACTCACTGTTGCATTATTCCTTACAATAGGGATATCCCGCCGAGGACAGTTACAATTCCGGCTAGCACGCCAAAGTCTTGGGCCCTTCCCAGTGCCTGCCTGAGGAGTAAGGTCTCTAAGTGACGTACAATTACTAAATCCTCAGAGCTGAATTGCCCAAGCAGAACAGGAGTACCAATGATGAACAAAAGAAAAATGGTATGCATATATCCAGAAAGGAGGGAAAAGAAGAAAAAATCCAACAGGGGGAAAGAGAGTGGAATGGATTATGCAACAGTGATAAGCAGGGCATCTACTGTTATGGTGAGTTCTTACACAACTGCAAATTATGTCCTTCTTTAGTTACTGTTGTACTACTCCTTACAATAAGGAGACAAGTAGAGCTACTGTAAAAGAGGGGAGGAGGAAGAAGGAACTGAAGGACCCCCCCCAAACACTCATGAAGGAGAGGCCTAGCAAAACTGGCTCTGGCTCTAGAAACCACATCAGACTTGCGGTCCTTAATAACTATATGCACAGAAGATCAAGTTGCAGCTTCCAAAATGGATCTAGCATCAAGAGCCTTGAAAAACATAGAATGAGCAGAGAGAAATAGGAAGTGGTTTGTCATGAAAAGTGCAACAAAAGAAATGGCTTTAGAAATCCAACAAGAAACTTTTTGCTTAGAAACTGACAAACCCATTTTATTGTTCTGAAAAGAAAAGTACAGTTTTGTACCTACCATAAATGTAGATGTTCGAAGATCCACATTGCTGCAGTCCTTACACTTGGGTAGTCCGCTGTCCTCGGTCGGCCCGAATATCAAAGTATAAGGCTGACGTCGGTCAAGGCGCATTAGACTGACATCAGGACGTCAGGGTACAAATGCGCATGATCGACATCATATCCTCAGTCTTTTCTTGCCCCAGATGTCAGAAGACCCTAACAAGAAAGGTCAAAACCCAAAGACAACAAACCAACAACCAACCACCCTAGCACTAATAATATGTACAATATACACAATATTTACAATCCAACCCACACAATCGCCTCTAGCTACAGAGGGGAAGGAGGGAGGGTAAATTGGACTGCAGCAATGTGGATCTTCGAACATCTACATTTATGGTAGGTACAAAACCGTACTATGTTCTTCATCTCACATTGCTGCAGTCCTTACACTTGGGTAGAATCCCAAAGCAGAGGTAAGGGAGGATGGCACAACTATAAAGAAGCAGGAGCTGCCAAAATGCCCTGTAAAATAGCAGTGGCAAAACCAGCCCTAGATTTAGAGTAAAGTGGAAGGTGATAATGCTTAGAGAAAGTATGCACAGAACTCCAAGTAGCTGCCTCCAAGATATCTTTAGTTGCCACCCCCCTTAAAAGCTGTTGAAGTGGCAGTAGCCCTAGTGGAATGAGGCCTAATCCCAGCTGGAACCTCCTTGCCATGATGGGAATAACAGAAAGCAATGCAAAACCCAATCCACTTAGAAATAGTTTGTTTTGACACAGGCTTGCCCTGAGAACTCAAAGCAAAAGAAACAAATAACTGCTGAGACTGCCTGAACCCTTTAGTTCTGCTCAAATAATATCGCAACTGCCTGTGTATATCCAAAGTGTGCAAAATCTTTTCCCCTTTATTTTGGGGGTTTGCATAAAAGGTAGGCAAATGAATGGTTTGGTTTAAAGACACACTAGAAACCACCTTAGGCATAAAGGAAGGATTAGTATCTAAACATACCCTATCCTTATGGAAAATTAAGAAAGGCTCAACTGCCATAAGGGCCTGCAATTCAGAAACCCTTCTCGCAGAGGTAATGGCTAACAAAAAAGCAGTCTTCCATGATAAATATTTCAACTCAGCAGTAGCTGCAGGCTCAAAAGGTTGTAGAGTGAGTTTCTCCAACACAAAATTGAGATCCCAAGCAGGAGTAGGAGCTCTCAGTGGGGGTCTTATATTCTTTGCCCCTCTAAGGAATTGCTTAAACAAAGGATGAGAAAACAATGGTGGGTCACAGTCATAGTGAGCAGAAATTGCTGCAGCATGAATCTTAATAGAAGAGAAGGACAAACCTTTGTCCAGTAACTCAGTAAGATATTGAAGAGCCACACTTAGATTAGGCTTAGAAACATCAAATGCTTTTGCTGCACTCCAAAATAAAAATCTCTTCCATTTATCTGCGTACACTTTCCTTGTACTAGGCCTTCTGGCTTCCAAAATAACATTCAAAACTTGCTGTGGAAGCTGAAACCTCCAGGGTTTAAAACAGAATATGCCAGGCTGTCAGGTGAAGAGAGTGAAGTTTGATATTGAGTAAATGACTGTTCTCCTGAGACAGCAGGTGTGGAATCGAAGGTAAAGGCCATGGAGGCTCCCCTACCAGACTTCTCAGTAGTGGGTACCAATGCTGTCGAGGCCAATCTGGAGCTATTAAAATCATCTTTGGCTTGTCCTGTCTGACCTTCAGAAGTACCTTTGGGAGGAGAGGCAGAGGTGGAAAGGCATACACATGAAGATTGCTCCAATTGAATGAAAGAGCATCCACTTTCCAAGCTGTGGGATGAAAACTTTTTGTGCAAAACTTTGGCAGCTGGTAGTTTAGTGGAGAAGCGAACAGATCTATGTCTGGAGTTCCCCATGACACTGTCAATTTCTGAAATACATGAGGATCCAATTTCCACTCGTGGGGATCCATAATTTGTCTGCTCAACACATCTGCTAAGGAGTTCTGTGCTCACGGCAGAAACCTTGCCTGAAGATTTAGCTGTAAACTGAGAGCAGTCTCCCATAAAATCATTGCTTGTCTGCACAGAGGATAAGAATGTGTTCCCTCTTGCTTGTTGATGTACCACATGACAGTTGTGTTGTCTGTTAGAATCAACACCTGCCCTGGAAGAAGTAAATCCTTGAAAGCTATTAATGCAAATTGGACTGCTAACATCTCCTTCAGGTTGATATGTAGATGTAGAAGTCTGGCAGGCCACGCGTCTTGTATCCACTTTCCATTTAGATGAGCTCCCAAGCTTTGTCTGAGGCATCTGTCGTTAGAATCTGACTCGCCTCTGGCCGGGTCACAGAGAGTCCCTTGTTTAGGTGACATTCCTGAGCCCACCACAAAAATTCCTTTTGAATGCAAGGTATTATCTGAATGACAGTGTCCAAATCTTGGCAGTGCTGTGTCCATACATTTTTGAGATACCATTGTAGCTTCCTCATATGCAGTTTGGCATTGGGAAGCACCAGAACACAAGATGCCATGAACCCCAAGGCTTGAAGGACTGTCCTTGCAGTCAGCCTGACTGATGAGACAATTGATGGAAGTAAAGAGAAAGATTCTTTGTTTGTCCGGGGTCAAAAGGCCATCTGGGATGCTGTATTCAGTCTCACACCCAGAAAGCACATGTCCTGAGAGGGTACTAGACTGGACTTTATTTCGTTCACAGAATACCCCAGGCATCTTAGCACTGCTATCACATAGTGTAGATGATGAAGAAGTTCTTCCTTTCCTTGAGCCAGAATCAGGCAATCGTCCAAATAAGGATAGATCTGTATTCCTCTTAGCCTGAAGAAAGCTATCACTGGAGCCAGAACCTTCGTGGAACACCCTGGGCGCAGTAGATAAGCCAAAGGGCAATGCAGAGAACTGATAATGAGAAGTCCCAGCCCGAAAACGCAGATACTTCCTGCAATTTAGCCTGATAGGAACATGAAGGTAAGCCTCCTTGAGATCCAGAGTCACCATCCAGTGATCTTTGCCCAGCAGAGGTAAAAGCTGTTGTAACGTCAACATTTTGAACTTGGGAATGTCCAGATAAGTGTTGAGGATAGATAAATCCAAAATTGGTCTCCACGTGTTCCCCTTCTTTGGTACTAGGAACAGGCGAGAATAAAATCCTAGGCCCACTTCTGACAGAGGGACCGGCTGAATGGCTCCTATTTGGAGCAGCAGAGAAATCTGTTTGTGAGCCTCTATTCTTTGCTGAGGAGGAACGTCTGGCATGCCTTTGAAAGGAGGCAAGGTATGGAAATAAAACCAATAACCTTGGTGTATGATATCCAATACCCATCTGTCTTGGGTAATTAAACTCCAATTTTCCTTGAAAAGTGCCAACCTTCCTCCCAAAGGTGCTGCCAGATGAGAAGGCTCTGGCAGCTGAAAAGGTAGGTCATTGGGTCTGTTTACGAAAGGACTTACCCTGCCCTCACCAAGACTGTGCAGGTGAACTCCCTGTTCTAGGCCTGAAAGAGCTCTGAGCTCTGCCCCTACCCCGTCTAGACCTACCCCTAGACTGGGAATCATAAGAAGGATACGTCCACCCCTTAAGTAGGCCAGTTTCTGCTAAACTTCGGAGGCTGAACCTGCAAAAAATCTTTAACAGTCTGCATAGACTTAGCCTTGTCTTCCATTTTCTTTAAGACTGCCTCAACAGGTGAACCAAATAACACATCAGATTGTAAAGGAGCATCTAAAATCCTTGTCTTAACATGGTCAGATAAATTCTGATCCCTCAGCCAGGCGTGCCTGCAAAGAACTGACCCTGTGGCAGCCACCGTAGACGAGGCCTGGACAGCATCAAAACCACATTGCAAAGAATGCTTACCCACTTGTTCAGAGACATGTACCAAATCCTGTAACTCTTTACACTCAATACCTTCCGCCAGAGCATCTACCTTAGACTTCAATTGAGACAGTAGATAGTTTTGGTATTTCAACATGTGAAACTGGCAATTTAGAGCCCTCATAGCTAGGGTGGAAGACGATAGACTTTCTTTCCCCATCTATCCAAAGCCCTGGCCTCTTTATCTGGAGGAACCGGATTTTTAACAACAGAAGCCTTAACACCCTTAGGCCCCTGACTAATAGTTTCTGGGTCCGCCCTAGGACTCTTAAAAAGAAACTTATGAGCTTCAGGCAATCCCTATAATACCTATCCGCTTAACAGGAGCAGGAGGCAAAGAATCAGGATTAAGAGAAGCCTCTGCAAACACATCCTCCACAACGTCCAGAACAGGAGGTATAGCCAAAGGCCTATGCTGGGGTAAAAACAGAAATTCTCTAAGCCTTTTCCTGGAATCAGAGAAATCCTGACCTTCCCACTTAAAATGCTCCCTCATGGAATGAAGAGTCTCTGAAAAAGAAAAATCCTCAGGAGGAGAAGCAGAAGGAGTAGAATCATCCACATCAGAATCAGAATAAGGAGAATACTCCTGCAAGTCTTCAGCCGAAGACTTTGAAACATCTGAAGCCTGCTCAAAACTCCCCAACTCAGGTTCCACCCTAGGCCTCTTATCAGGAGGGGGCAAAGAACCTCTAATCAAGGTAATCAAATCTTCTGCCATTTTAAGCATATGCTTCTTGGGCACAGATCCTGAAGAACTAGGAGTAACACTAACTGAAGCTAAACCTGGCCTGCCTCTGGGAGAAGCCTTGGAAACAGAAGGCCTAACCACCCTAGGAAGGGAGGGGAGTACAGTAACCTGAGAAGCCCCTTCAGCCTGACCTGCCTCCTGAGAGGCCACATCCTGCAATAACAAGGTCTCCCCCTGGGACTCCAGAGAAACCTCCGGTGGAACCGCAGCTCCACCGACACTTAAAGAACCGGCGTCCGCACGGACCACTCGCCTACCTGGGCTTAGCTGCTTTATCCTTGCGCTTCTTGAAGAAGCGGGCCGGAGCATCCGACGGCATGTTGTAATTGCACCGCCTCAAGACCACAAATGCATGGGTTTTACTTCCATTCCACATGACTGGATTCATTTTCAGAAAGAGGTGCTGCACTCATGGATGTGCCATCCTTCAGATGAAATGTTAAACTGAGGTGGATGAAAAAGATCCTACAGCAGTTATCAAAAGGAATGAGGAAAACTACTCAGTGTGCAGGCCAAACTTCCTCTAGCAGGATAAATACTGGTTCATGTCTCCCTTGAAGAGGCCAACAGCCTAGCGATACTAACCCCGTCAACAAAGGATATATAAAATAAAGGATCTAGGATGTTTGCTCAAGTGAGCAAACGTCCAAATCCATAATAACCAAACACACTTTATCAAAAACGCTTTTATCGAAAAAGTGCTTTTGTTGAAGCGTGTTACAAAAAAAATAAATAAATAAAACACTACATTTACATTTTAGCAGGGAGGCTGTGCCACCCACACCCCCCCCTACTTTAATATTCTCCCTCAGAGACCGCACTACAGTGGGGAAAAGGGAAATTTCCCTTACCCGCGCCGTAGTACAGCCTCGGCAACAGGCATACCTACGCGAAAGTGCTTCTTCGGTGAAAAGCACTTTCATGTAATTATGCCCAGCTGTTTGGGTTTCGGTCATTTGCTCACTCGAGCAAACATCCTAGATCCAAAATAAAAGGCTGCATAACAATACTCCAATACTTATTTATTGCCTTTTCTTTACTGGGATGACCAACTGGGCATCCAGGCCAATATTCAGCAGAGGCTCAGAAAGAAAGGGTCCATTTGAGTTACAAAAAATTACAAAGAATTTACAAAGAAAATAGAAACAGAACAAATAAAAAAGGATTTTGCAATCATCCAGTGGTTAATACAATCAAGACAGAGATTAAGACAATTTGATTTCTGTATGAGTGTTATACAGTAACAATCAGTTTGCATTTACATATACAGCGATATAGAAATTCCATTTACAAAGGAGCGATGGAAAGCAGCATACAGTTATAAACATAGAAAGGATTTATTTACATTACAGGATAAGGTAGGGGAGCTGGTGATAGTCTAGAGATCTGAGACAAAGTCAGCAAGGATGTAAACATGAACAGATCCAGGAGGAGTCTAGGTGCTGTTTTAAGTTATGCTAGGCACACAACTGTCCTGTTTTAGTAGGATAGGCAGGGAGCTCCACTGTCTGGAGACACAGGATGAGTATAGTGAGTCTCAAGCTGCATTACGGGATTTGGAAGTTATTAGTAGGCTCAGATTACCAGAGCAAATGCAACACAGCAGGAAGTAGTGCTTGAGAATGTTGTCTAAAGAACGGCGTGTGTGTGGCTTGGATATTATTTTGTAAGTGATCTGAAGTTGAGTGAATGTGAGGTAATTAGGTAATTCTAGCCAGCTGAGCTTCTTTATAGTGTTAAGCAGTATGGTTGGATGCATAAGCTACAAATCTGGCTATTTTAAAGCATGCCTCTAATTTAAATTTAGTAGAGTAGCTTGAATTTTGGTTAATATGGGCGATGCGTAGAGAAGGGGGGAGCAGATAAGATAATGCTAAGGATTTTCTTAATCATTTTATGAGAAAAAGTTTGTTTTAGTAGAATAAGCCCATGTTCTGTCGCGTTTTCTTGATGGCCTGGGTGATATTAAGTTAAATTTTAGGTTACTGTCTATTATATCTCCTAGTAGTTTGGTATTTGTAACAGTTTCTGTGGTGGTGGTATTTGCTGAAGTAATATTAAAGGGTGTACAGGTTGTTGAAAGCAATGCGGGTGTGAAAAGTTATTAATTTTGTTGTTTTTTTGGGCATTTAGGATTAGCTGACAAGCCTACAGTCATAACTCCATGGAAGTGAAGAAGTCTTGAGTCATTTGTTGAAGTAGTAGAAGGGTTGAGGCTGAGAAAATGGTGGTGGCATAGTCAGCATACTGTACTAAGGTGGCAGGTTTAATGGTGGTGGCATAGTCAGCATACTGTACTAAGGTGGCAGGTTTAATGGTGGTGGCATAGTCAGCATACTGTACTAAGGTGGCAGGTTTGCTCTCTTTATGCAGGTTGTTTGTGAAAATATTGAAAAGTACTGGGCCTAGAATTGACCCTTGTGGTAAACCAATGGAAACAGGGAGGAAGGGGGATATGTCACAGTTCCATCCTATGCCCTGCTGGCCATTGGAGACATAGCTATAGAAACAAGTAAGATCTTAATGAGATAGTGATGGAAAAGATAGTCAATTGATTAGGAGTTGGTGGGATACTGTTTCAAATGCTTTTGACAGATACAGAAACAGGGAGGATATTAGGTTACCATTGTTTCTGTTGGTATTTATGGTCTTTGAGAAATTATACAGAGCTGTTGCTGTGGTGTGCTGTGATGTGGTCAAAAGCTGCATTGTGTGGGGACAGCAGTTTGTTGTTTATAAGACGGCCAATAATGGATCCAAACAGGAGTCACCACACGAAAAATCAAGTAGAACTTTCTTTATTGTTACATAAAAACCACACAAGCGCTTTCACGTAGGTTAACTACGCTTCATCAGGTGTAAATGTTAAAAACAAATGAACCATCTTTATACTTGGCTTTTAGGCGGGAAAACCAGATAATCAAAGCACAATTAGATAGCAATTAAGACAACTTGTGTTATATTTAAAAGGGCAATGGTCTATCATTAGGAGAATGGTATGAATACATTTCAAAACCATTCAATGGCAAAAGTTTCAAATGCTCTTTTTATACAATATATTGAGTGTGTAACACCTAAATCACAATATCATTAAAAATAAATGCAACACCAAAACATCGTTGTTTAAATGAGTTGAGGCTAGTCAGTACTAGCTTGCAATTAGTTACCACACTCTTGTATATAATGCAATATTCTACACATTAATGCATTATCCCAATAATGTTATATTCCTCTGACATGGAATATACAATAACAGATTAAAATTATTTAATATTTAAAACCAACGAAACCATCGTTTAAAGCTAGA
The DNA here is from genome assembly GCF_019279795.1 of Protopterus annectens. Classification (NCBI taxonomy): domain Eukaryota; kingdom Metazoa; phylum Chordata; order Ceratodontiformes; family Protopteridae; genus Protopterus; species Protopterus annectens. The sequence goes on from NC_056731.1 coordinate 1,001,872,261, forward strand.
TTACCAGACCACATAGCATCTACATGATTCAAGGAAATAAAGTGACTCCTCAAAACAATTCAAACTGAGAGAATAACAGTAAGTCCCTCAGACAAACTGAAAGCAGTTGTCAAGTAACCTTCCATTCTAAGACATTTAAAAACCAGATCTCATTCATTAATCTCACTAGCACGTAATGACTCTAGCACCCAACGGCCATTATGATTAAAAATTACTCAATGAATAGAAAATTTAAAAACAAAAACAAAGACAAAACATTTACTTTCGAACATTGTTTAGAGGCAAAAACAAAAACATCCAAGTTCAGCAACGTTCATATACAGGAACAACAGACTCTCAAAACCAGTAATTCATTCATATCAGGCTCTCCAAATATTCATCAATCACCTATGAAGCTACCTCGCAAACTATGTAGTAACCGTTCCTGGCAAATAAACAACCACCATGTCTGGACTTATTAGAAAACGTAGTTTTGTTACCAGTTAACTAAAAAGGTTTAAAAACGCCCTCAGTTACAAAACTAATCGGCGTTTAAACTTCATCCGTTAGCATCACTTATCTGGCACCTTCCCAGATGACCAACCAACATTTATAGACTAATAGCAGTAAAAAAGCTGTAATAACAAAAGCTGCTCACCATGCGATGCATCATCCTTGCCATCCGATCAATCCCCATAAACAAAACAAGCCAAAACAAGGCAAGACATGAGCAATCCAACTCAGAGGTGTTCACGATCAGAAGTACTGATAGCCGAAACTGAATACTGAATACTCATACCTCTGACGCTCTCAGCACCTCCGCATCTACCATATATAACTGCAACCAAGATATTTACCAAGAATGCTACCATGTCTAAACTTGTTAAATTCTTAACTACTAAATAAAACAAACTTCCAATACCTAAAACAAATAGTATACAAGATCAACATCAAACAGATATAAACCTAATTCAACTCAACACAAATAACTATTGGAAGTGGAAACACAGCATTGATGCTGTTTACTCATGGGCAAATCATCTAAAAGTATGAAATAAATAATAAATCCATCCGGGTCAAAAAATCCAAGGAGTGAATGACCTCAAGGCAATGTCTTTGTTATATAAAGTAAACACACAATATTATTGCTGTTTTATCATAGTCAGACCATCTAAAATAAACAACAAGTCCATCTAGATCAAAAAATCTAAAAAATGAACAACCTCAAAAAAATCTTTACTATATAGATGGCTACATAGTCATGACCATCAAACTAAAATAAAATAAAAATAATAATATTATCAAAATCTTATAGTATTAATACAAAATATAAAAAATGACATATTGTATAATGAATATATATTAGATGTTCAATATTTCTTTCGATTATCTAAAACAGGTTTAATGGATACTGAATAATTAATACCTGGGGGTATATGTGCCCTTAATTTGTTTATGAGACGGGTTAGGATTTGGGAACATCTTTCTAAGATTTTGGACAAAGGGGAGAGAATTACAGTGGGGCAGTAGATGGAGAGGTCTGTGGCTGATCCACCTTTGTGAAGTAGCATAACATGAATTTTTTTTTCCCAGATAGTGGGGTACACAGTTTTCTGCGATTGCTCTACTTATGAGTATTGAGACGATGTGCCAGGATGTTAGGAGCTAACTTAAGGTACTTAGGTGGAAGTTTGTCAGCAGCTGGTGCAGTGGCTTTCAGTTTTGAAGGTAATTTTTGATAGCTGAGGTAGGTATTTAGTGGAAAGAAAAGACAGGGGTATTGTGGATATTATTAGTGAGGAAAGACAGATAGGAGGGTGGATTCAATTCTAGCAGAGACAGGACAGACTGAATGAAGTGCATGTTACATTGGATTGTTACGGGGTTTGTGTTATTGTTGTAAGAGATGGGGTGGTGGTTTGACCAGGGTATACTAGGATTTTCATGATTTTCTAGAATTGCTTGGGATTGTGGTGACGTTTAAGGCAAGTGAGTGAATTAATGCAATTTTATCAGTTTGACCGATTGTTTATATTAATTTCTAAGTTGTCTAAAAAAATGCCTCTTTTGTGGTGTTCTGTCTTTAATCCATGCCTTCCAGACCTTGTCTCTATTTTGAACTGTTTAGTCTTTGTTGAGCCATGGAGCAGGGTTGCGTTTGTTTCTTTTTGGTTTTATGGACACTAACTCATTAGTATGTTAAGGAATGTGTTACTGAAATGGCTAACAGCATTATCTAACAGTACCATTTTAGAGTATCCCAGTTGTACTGGGAGAGGTAGGTTATAAAGGTGTCTTTGTTAAAAGATGAGAGTCTGTGTACATGTTTTAAGACTGTATTGGGGGAGGAGGATTTGTTTGTCTTGTGATAAACATGGGGAGATTGTCATGGACGTTGTCATGGAGATGGACGAATGTGTTTATGTTTGAGGATGAGATGGTGAAGATTCAGTGTAGTAGTGAGTGCCTGTTGCTGTGTTTGTTGATTCTAGTGCATAAGGTGATTACTTGAGTGAAACTGAATAGGTTACTAGTGTTTGTTGATTCTAGTGCATAAGGTGATTACTTGAGTGAAACTGAATAGGTTACTAGTGTTTGTTGATTCTAGTGCAGAAGGTGATTACTTGAGTGAAACTGAATAGGTTACTAGTGTTTGTTGATTCTAGTGCAGAAGGTGATTACTTGAGTGAAACTGAATAGGTTACTAGAGAGGGTAGGGGAGTCAGTGTATACAAGTAAAAAGTCTACATTTACATCCACAAGTATAACAGTTTCTTTATTTACATTAGTGGAAAACATTGAAGGAGGTCTTCGAGAATGGAAATGTTGTCTTGGGAAATATATAAGGGAGCAATGCAAATAGTTTTGTACTTGTTCACCTCTAGAAGGGTAATAGATATTTCTGTGTTGGTATAGCTGGAGTGACTCAGCAGTTACCTGGTGATGTTCGGTGCGTTTCTTAAAAAAGTATTGCAACTCCTCCAACTTTTTTGTGTCCTCTATCATTTCTTATTATATTGTACCCCGGGAGAAGGATTTCTTCATCTTTAGTGTTTGGTTTTAACCAAATTTCAGGCATGAACAGAATGTCTGGATTGTGTGCTGCAATGCATGCATGGAGATCTGGAATTTTGTTGTAGGTGCTCAGGATAATTTCAGAGAGAGGAAAATTAAAAACAAACTTCATCACATCAGTAGCCCAATATAAACAGGCTAGGTGGTTTGGTACATTACAATGCAAGATATTTATATCTGGCAAATGGTGCAGAAGGTCAAGACTGTCAGCTGTAGTTCCTGTGGTAGAGGGTTTGATTGCCTGAGCCATCATTTGCCTACTGTGTGGCCTTAAACTAACACTGTTCCCAGATAGGCCCCCTGGACATACTTTCCCTTATCTGTTTAACAAATGGGTATCATTAAAGGGTAGATTTGTAGTCTGGCAGTTGATGCAGAAGGTAAAGGCTGAGACGTACAGTTCCTGTGGTACAGGGTTTCATGTTTTCAGTTGCCTAATATGTCACCTTCCGCAAGTCACTTAAATAGATATTGCTGTTAGGTTGCCTCTGAAAACAGACTGCATCTCCAGTGGGCTTACCTGGTTAACAAAATGTTTCTACACAAATTCAATGAATTTCAAAAAAAGACGAAGAAGAGAAAGCTAAAGTCTGCAGTGAACAGTCTGCTAAAAGCCTAGACTTCCCAATGTAAATGGAGTGAATTACAGTAAAATATACAGGTATATTTAAATCCCCTTGGTTGGGTCTCACTCTTTGGTTGAATGTGCGATTATCTTGTTTCTACTCTCTTTCATCAAACTGCACACTGCTTAATAACCTCTAAGGAGACACATTGTGAAACAATCAATTACTGTAATTCTGAAAATATGAATTAACAAAAGATAGCCTGTCTGTCTTAACTAAATGGCCTACCAATTAATAATAGGTCGTATATGAAAAGTCAAGGTGTATGCAGCAAAATGACCCTAAAATTGTTAATACAGAATGTCTTGCAATGAAGGTATTAAATCAGTCACTTGTTACTCACATTATAAAGAAACATAGTAAAGTCATCTGGCACGCTCTGTGTAGTGAGTTACCCAGAATGGCTCCCATGCAACGCACAGTTGAGGAGCCAAACAAGATCTCTGAAAGACGAGAACCAAGACAAAAACTGTAATAAGCAGCTCACTACAATCACTACCAGACTGAGTTCTTCAGCTGTGATCACAAATGCAGTATCAACATTCATTTATGAAACTCAGATATCCTCACAGCTTCATAAATCAATGCCGGCACTGCAAAGCAGCCCCATTGGCACCCATCCATCATGTCTCAAAACAGCTTGCACCCAAGGTAGGTGTCCCCATCACCCTGTCCTACTTGCAGCTTGGACTCAGTCATATTTGCATAGCCACAACATGTTAACTAGGGGGATGGTAAGAAATGTCATGGGTAGATAAAAAATACAATGTCACACCTTACGTACAGCACGCTATACTGGAGATATTGCTAGTAGTTATGAAAATGTGATTACTTTTTCAAAACCAAGTAATTTACAAATTATTGCAAGGCATCAGGTTGTTTATTTCAGAATCAGTATCACTGATCCTTGCAAATTACATTGTATATTTGCGAGATGATTGTGTATACTGTTACATTCTACAAATAAGCATATTTTTTCATAATTCTGTAAATATCTACATAAACAAGCACTCCGAAAATAATTTCTTGTTGTCATGCGAAAGCTCTAATCTGGCTAAACACTCAGACACTACATGCATTCGCTGAATAGTTTCCAAGATGTGAAAAGCTGTTTGTGAAACTTTAAAGCAAAATATACTTGTAGGTTTGTGTGCATTATAATAAACTGAGCTTATTATGCTATTGATTGCATCCATAAAAAAAGAGGTTATTACCTGTCTGTACTCCTCCCTCATTAGGCCTATAATTGAGTATAATGCCCCATTTGGTATGTACCTCTCCAAACACCTGCACCAACTGGAAAGGCTATAGAAATACCTCACAAAGAGAATCCATGGCCTCCAACATCTGTCCTAGGCGGACAGGCGCAAATCACTATCACTCTACCTGATATCACACAAATTGCTCAGAGGTGATCTGTGTCTTGTCTACAAGGAAATATCGGACGCTGCCCTACTAGAGATGCTCCATATCCGTAAGTCTAACCCCTAGCGCATTACCTGCTCAATAGGCCTAAATCTAATATAAGGCATCAACAAAATCTGTTGGAGAGATAGGTTTGCCTCCCAGAGCCTGCTCAGTCTCTGGAATAGACTTCCCATACTTGTCAAACAGAGTACCTCGCCAACCCTCTTCAAGTGCAACCTTGATGAGTAGATGGGAAACCACAAATTTGTCCCAGGGGGTTCCACCTTTCTCCCTCATTGACAGGGGTTACAGGTGCTGACTGAGGGTTCTTTTTTGGGGGATAAACTCTTGGCTAGGCTTGTAAGGGTCCCATGGCCATTAGCCTAGTAACCTCATATGATGTTATAAAACTGTGAATGCTCTGAGTATTATCAGTATAAAGAATTTAATTTTTTCAGTGATAACACTGAGTTTTCCACTTTTTTAATAGAATTTAGTTTTCCCAAGGTGTTTGCAATTGTTTGGCTTATATTTTAACTGATTTTTTTTCAGAAAATGCTCCAGAATGTAAAGATGTGTATAAGTTTTTACAGGTGTGATATTCCAGAGCTCAAGTGTTAATAAGTTAGTACTTCTGTTTAGTTCAGACCTAATGAGCTGTCCTGCCACATACCAAAGACCTAAACAGATACTCAAAAAATTTAAGGAAACCCTTGTCACTGCTACCATCATTTCCCAAGTTGATGGTTTTCACCTTAATTTTCTCAAAGCTGTTATTCTAAAAAGTAATGCTCTCCTTCCCTCCACATTCACATGCTTATCAATGCCATCCTGCCCTTCACAGACACAAACTTAGTAATTCCCTCCTGCCCTCCACACTCACATACTTTAACACTCGTTCAGCCACCTCTGTCATGACTAGTCTCAGGAAATCAACTTTGTCAACTTTCTTCCAAAGTAAGGAGCTAGGTCTCAAATTGAAAATTATTATTTCATCAATACCTATTTTTTGTTAAGGGTCTAATACAGTCTAAGAATTTCTAAGCCACAAACTACAGTATTTTCTCATGCGACAAACATAGTTTCAAATCAGAATACAACTCACAGCTCTCTCGTGTCTAATTACATCTGGAAGGTAATGTATGCAGGGACTATTTACACTATTTACTTCATAAAGGTTTTCAGCATGGTGGATCACATGGCCTTCTCAAGTAACTAAATAAATCTATTAAGACCATTTCCAAAACAAAAAAAAAATCATTATCTTCAGTCTCAGTGTTTTTATAAAGTGCTTTAGGATCTGCCTAGTCTCATCATTTTTACAAATGACAACACAAAATATATCCGACCTCAGTTTATGTCAATATACAGAAAATTGTTTGTGATCCAGCCTACTGTCAAGTATCAACATAAAGTCTTTGCTTTTCAACTCATGAGAAATGCGATGCATCTACTTCTGAAAAATTAAACACAGGGATTTTGGTACTTCTCTTGAAGCCACGGATTAATTCAAAAGTCTTGTCCTTTTGTACTTAACTACAACCCGCTCTTTTTATGCACACGTTGGACAGCTTTCAAAAAGAATAAGCCAGCCACTCAAGGCTTGTCATATAAGAAGTCGTCGTCTTTCATACCGAAAGATGGCTTCTGTGTTATGAAGTAGAGGTAGTCGGTGGAAGAACAGTCTTTAAACTCAAGCTGAACTATTACCAGCCTTGTTTTTATGGGTTTATCCCCCACCAATTCTCAACTTCTGCAGATCCTGAAAACCTCAGCTTATCTCATACTACGTTACCATATATATATATGAATGTTTGCATGTATATAGGCCTTTGTACTCTACTGTCAGTATCTCAGCAAAATGGAATGACCATCTTCAGACGGAAGATTAATTACCTTGTTCTGGTCATTCTACATAAAAAGCTCTGCAATCCTTGTCTTGTCCCTTTAAATTCCTTGCACACCTCATTCCTTCTTCCATGCACAACTACTCAACTTCAATCAGACACATTCAATTTAAGTTCTAAATCGTACTCCTACTCTGATGTTCCCACTCTGGGCCAGTAATCAAGGAGCCTGAATCCTCACCACTGGCACTGGAGAGGGACATTCACTTGGAACAAAAATGGATACACCCAGTATTTCCAGATGCAGCTCTCTGCATCAAGCACAATTTCCCTTAAGAGCACACAAGGAGCACATTCAGTTCGGGGTCTGGATTTCACTCAGTCTTCCTCCAGGTCCCCAATAAGGCTCCCATTGACACAGCTATAAAGTTGAGACCTCAGCAGAGTATCCAATCCAAGTTCTCCAGCACCCTCAATGTGAAACCAGTGCTTTGTATCCCTGCTCCAAACAGCTGACATCACACACACACACACACACACACACACACACACACACACACACACACACACACACCTGGGAAAGGCTGGCACAGATTTGCTAGCTCTGCCCCTTCTGACCAGACTACAAGGTAATTACACCACCACCAGACACTCCAAAGCCACCAACTATAATGCTCTTGCAAGGATACCCAATTATACTGAATGAAATTAATATTAATACAAATGGTAATTTGACCAACAGCAAGGCTTTAAGGAGCAGCCAGAGCTGTCACCGAATAAAAATAAGTACACTCAGAGATTAAAATATTCTCTAAAAAACCAGCCTCAATGAAAAGTTTAAATATATTTAATAATAATAATAATAATAATAATAAAGAAAAGAACATTAAAATACTAAATATATATTTACAGTAAACACCAGAGTTTCAATCACAGGAAATATTAAAACAACACAGACAAATAGATTCACACAGATACATAAAAACTGTACCCAACTTCTTGTTGTTTTGTCTTTTGGCTTTTCCCGGTTAGGGGTCACTACAGCGGAACTCCGGTCCACTAATGATTGGCAGTAGATCTTTACGTGCAGAGTTGCCAGCCCTGACGCACAACCTTCAACGAAGGTACGTCCATTCACGCATGTCTCCACACAGAAGATGCTCTTGCTGAGAATCGAACAGGACAACATCTTACTGTGAGGCGACAACGCTACCGTAGCACCACCACCGCAGATGTCTTGAGAGGTACATACCAAATGGGGAGTTGTATTCTAGAATGGGTTTAATGAGGGATGAGTACAGTGGGACAATGATCTCCTCCTTTTTTCTGGATGAAAAGCCTTTAGTGATGAGGTGTGCCACATAGGATTTCCTGACTGTTGTGGTTATTGAAGGTGAGACCACTGTCCACCTGTGTCCCCAAGTCTCTTATCACACTTTCGGTGTTTAGTGTACTGCCACCTATGTGGTAATTCACGGGTACATGTTTTTTCCCAAAGGAGATAACTATACATTTCTTGGCATTGAGCTTGAGCTCATGGCTCTGGCACCAAGCATCTGTTTCTACAAGGCCCTTTTGTAGAGTATCCACATCATTTGGGAATTCAATAATGGCTCCCAGTTTGCAGTCATCTGCGAACTTTGTTAACCAAAATCCCTTAGTGTTGGCCTGTACTTCAGAGAAGTAGATGCAAAACAAGAGCAGTCCCAGGACTGAACCCTGAGGTACTCCACTTGTCTGGAGCTGGATTTGGAGTCAGCTACCCATCGAGTGACATAGGGATTAATGCCCAGCTTAGTAAGTTAATCTAGGATTCCAGAATGGGGGATGGTGTCAAAGGCCTTGGTGAGGTCCAAATAGGTTGTGTGGACTGCCTGACCCTTGTCCACGGCTCTAGAGACTGATTCAAAGAAGTCAATCAGGTTCAGGAGACAAGATCGCCCCTTCACGAACCCAAACTGGGTGGGGTCCAGTGTTTGAAGGTTGCCAATATCTTTATTTATAAGTTCCATGATAATATGTTCCATGGCCTTGCAGATAAGGCATGTCAGATTGATGGGGTGGTAGTTCCTGGGATCCAAGGTGGATCCCCCCTTGTGGAGTGGGATAAATGTAGCTGTACGCCACTCAGTGGGCACGAAGCCTGAGTTGAGGGTAGGATTAAACATGACACTTAGGTTTGGTGCCAGTTCATTTTGTAGTTCATGTAGTACACAGCCCGGGATGTCATCTGGTCCCATGGATGCTGTATTCTTAGCTTTGGAGAGTGCATTGTTTACCTGTGTGGCCGTTATTTGGCAATCTTCCGGTATTGAGATGGGCCATTTAGGGGATGAGAGGGGGGGTGAAGTTGGCACTGAATCGATCTGCCAGGATATTGGCAATATCCTTGGGATCAGTATATTTAATGCTTTTCTGTTGTAGCTCAGAGCAGATCTGAGCATTGCCATTTAGATTCTTGACATAGTTATAGAATGCCTTGTTGTCTTTGGAATCTTTGGCAATTTTATTTTAGTAACTAGCTTTGGAGGATTTTACAAGGGATCTCAGCTTCTTACTGAGGCTGGTAAGGGAATTTTTTGCATCCTGGGATTTTCCTCTTTTCTGCAGCAGTTTCTTCCTTTTGTTGTAAAGTTTGTTTATGGCAGGGAACAGATTGGCTTCCTTTTTTTGGAGGAGACCATCTTGGTTCTATTTGGGATTGCACGATTCATGCATGAGTGGAAGTGCTCGTACAGTGCCTTAGTGTAGGGCTCAGCAGTCGAACTTTCAGTTCCCATCTGCATGGGTGTCATGAAGTTTGTCACTTCTGACTTGAGTAACATGAAGTTGGCTTTGGAGAAGTTTTTTATAGAGGTTTCCTTACTGGGGAGTGGGGGCGGGATGTGGATGTTAAGGGTGATTAGTTTATGGTCTGACCTGACCAACGAGGGTATGACCACAGGTGTGGAGCAACGATTTCCCATGTTGGTAATTACCAGGTCTAGGATACTGGAGCCCCTGGTGGGACTATGGATTAGTTGATCCAGAGTGTTGGAATTTATGAATTCCAAGAACCGTTGGGCAAAGGTGTTGGTACACGAGTAGATTTTCCAGTTAATGGCAGGGTAGTTGAAATCACCCAGTATTAGGGTGCTTGGTTGTATTTTAATATTTTCCAGTATGTTTAGAAAGGTGTAGTGAGAATCTTGGGGCATGGTGGGGGATCTGTAGCAAGCTAAAATTTGGATTGCTGTCTTACCTAGGGTTAGTTGCACCTGGAGGATTTCAGACGCATTGTGTTGAGCAACTAGCCTGGTGGTGTGAATATGGACACTCCTCCACCTTTAGCGTTTCAATCCTGGTTTGGTGGCTGAAAAGTGTGGTAAGAGTTGTAGCCTGGTACTGCAGGGTGCTCTCTGGAGCCTTGAACCAGGTTCTTAGTTACTGCACAGACATCGATGTTCTCCATTTTTAGGAGTGCCTTGAGAGTGTGCCTTTTGAAGTTTAGACTTATAGCATTGAGTAGCATTACTTTCAGATTTTGCATGCTTGTACCCGTTATGGTGGTGGTTTTGTCCTTTGAACTTTGCCTAAAAAAGGCACTATAGGGGTGGCAAGAGCTTTAGCCAGTAACCTGAATCCCAGGGGTGACAGGTGCAGACCATCTCTGGCAAAGCATCGTGGTCTGTCGATCATGTCGTCCCAGGCAGACAGATACTGGATCCCCTTTGAATGACACCAGTAGCTTAGCCAATTGTTGAAGTCAATCATTTTGTCCTTATATTTTGTTATCATTCTGGGCAAAGGCAAGATGCTACTCAAGGCTAGGGTCATACCTACCTGAGCCACATGGTCCGAGAGCTCTCCTATGCCTCTTTTCATGTAGTCCAGGGAGGTACGTCTCAAGTCATTCACTCCAGCATAGACAATGAGAGAGTCATATTTGTACTTGTTGTGGAGTGACTTGAGTGCATGCATTATGTGGCGGATCCTGGCACCCGACAGGCAGCTGACTGTAATTTTCTCCTTGTTCAGCCTGGTGAGTGGGACATCAGTGTGCCTGACTACAGAGTCACCTATGACTAAAGTGTTAGGTACGTTGTCTTGCCTTAGGGGCTGTTGCTGGGTGGCACACTGGTGTTGTCAGCTATGTGACACTTTGGTTGTGATTGGGTGTTTGTTTGCATTTCAGCTTCGGAGGTCCTTGTTGCTTGGGCAGGTTACAGTTAAGGGCCTCCGCATATGTGGATTTAGTGTTGCTATCAATGGGTGTTGGTGGTGTGAGTTTTGAAGAGCTGTGTGTTGCTTGAGGTGTAGTGCAGGTGTTAACCTTCTCCTCTTGACTGTCTAGCACAATCTGGGGTGGAGAGAGCTTTGCTTCCAGTTTGGCTATGTAAGTGCATCTCTCACAGGTTGTAGTGTTGGGTGGTAGGAGGACAGGGTTGTCTGTGTACATGAGGCAATTGCTGCATTGCCCCAGTATGCCCAGATTCACCATTTGTACAGCAGAAATCACCGGAAGCTGACCCTTGGACATGCCTGGTTTGGTGTTATTTTTTCTTTTTTTGAAAAGTACAGGAGCTGTTTCCCTTCCCTTAGCAAGGTACTTTGCAATTATAATCTGTTTAGTGCCTATGATTAATTTCTCCATATTAATAAGGAGAGTTGAGTGCTTGTATCAGTTTAAGGCTTCCTAGTGCTTTCCAGCAGGTATTAGAGCAAGTGCTAGTCACAGGGATGCTTAAAGGTAAGATGAAAAAAAATAGTTTATCCTAAACACTGCAGTGTGCACTAGAGAAGTTAGATGTGAAAGTAGGTAACTTAAGTTTTACCTGTCTAAAATGTTAAGTTTTAATGGAGAGTCACTACATTTAAAACAGCAAGATAGATTGAAAGGGGGTGATCACTTTTATTCTGGTACTATGGAATACAGTAGGATGGCCAATAAATGTAAATAGTCGAAGGGGAGTGATTTCACAAAATGTTAATTTTGTGATTACTCACACAAGCCAGTGAAAGCAGAGAGGAAATGAGATATATGGTCAAATTAACATAAGAGGCAGGCAACTGGACAGATGCAGAACTGCCACTACAATGAAAAGCCCTTCAGAAAAGTATAGTCATCCTTTAGATGTCATAAAACTACATAGTGGATGCTCACCAAATGTCACTGCAACCCACCAGTTAATTAATAAATATATATATATATATATATATATATATAAATATATATATATATATATATATATATATATATATATATATATATATATATATATATATATATATATATATATATATATATATATACAAAGACAGACTCTTTAACTTTACAAGCTTTTACTTAAGTGAAAATTCCAAAACAAGTTTGAAATTGCACAACCTACTTTTAAACAAGTAAGTTTAAACAAGTAATTGGTCATACGAACAAACTGGTCATCAACACAACAACAAAACAACAACTAACACTTAACACTTCTCTCTTTCACAAAAAGTCAGACCACAGTATATTTTTCTACCACTTTGAATTTCATTTCCATATGAATCTTCACAAGACCTTCTTCTCTGGTATTCCGCAGCTTCCTAAGGTAATACCCTACCTAACGTATTCATTCAAGTCCTTTATGAAAAGTGAATATGACTGCCACTGTGAGTGTCTGGCCCTTCCTTATTTCATTTTTTTTCCTATTCCTAGTATTTCACAACAATTCTAAATGCTACAGCTAATTACAATTTAGCAATATGCTATATAGTAGCATTTCTATATAAAGCATTTTTACAGATACAGATACAACAGCCAGTTAAGGTGCACTCACATAAGCTGTAGCAAAAGGAGATTACATGTTTGAATGTTAGATATAATCTTATAATCCCTGGTAACCACTAGAGATGTGTTTAAATATTTCCTAATATTTACTAAGTGTAGAGTAGAACCTGATCATCCATTTGCAGGTACTTGCTGTCTTCATTCCTGACATTTTAAGTATTATAATAAGTATGCTAACTCTGAGGTACTACCGATTCCTTAGTGACCATCACCCTATATTCATCAATTGTGAAATCACCCACCAGTTAATTAATAAATAAATATATATATATATATATATTAGTACAGAATTACCTAAAATCTTTAACTTTTGTCTTTAACTTTTGTCCTTACGTACTCAATAATTTACCAAAATCCTTTAACTAGTATCTACTCAAAACCCTACCCCTAGATGAAGCTGTCAACAAATTCAATGATATACTCATGCATACTTAAACACCCTTGCCCCTACCAGAAATGTAAATATAAAATACTCAAATCCACCTTGCTAACTTATTTAACTGGAATTATAATGCCAAAAATGTGAAAGCATGAAACAATGGCACAAAGGTAAAACACCTCAAACCTTACATCCATACAATATAATCCTCACAGGGAAGCAAATTCACCTGGACTAATATATATATATATATATATATATATATATATATATATATATATATATATATATATATATATATATATATATATATATATATATATATATATATATACATACATACATACATACATATGTATATGTGTGTGTGTGTGTGTGTATGTGTATATATATATATATATATATATATATATATATATATATATATGGGGGTCCCCTTTAAAACATCGACTTACCAGAATGTTGACTTGCATATCACAGAGACGAGAACATTGAAAGTTCACAATGATGAACTCCCGGAACATTGCAATTTAACTCCAGGAAAGTAACCCCTGGGCCACCATGGTGACCTTTGCCCTGTTCTCCACTTAGTGCAATCTCTGATTTGGTATACTTGGAGGGTTTAGTTTACTTCCATTTGTACTGTAATGATTGGTGGCACAGTGGTTACTTTCCTGGAGTTACATTGTGATGTTCCGGGAGTTTGGCATTGCAAACTTTCAACTTTCTTGTCTCGATGATTTGCATGTCAATGTTCTGGTAAATCGACATTTTATCATAGACCCGTGTACATATATGGGTCTCATTTCAATCAACGAAATTATGTTTCTACGAAACATAATCATGCGAACCCCGTTTCCTGAAAGTGCATTTTTTTTAAATATAGTTTCACGAAAAAACTAAGCAAAAAAAAAAAAAAAAAAAAAAAACACTAACCACACTTCACCCCCATGAGGCATACTGTGCCCGCCCCCCACTACTTATATATTCTCACTCTGAGATTACACTACAGTGGGGAAAAGGGTATATTCCCTTATCCCCGCTATGCCATGATCTAAGCAACAACCTCTGTTGCTGTTCGCTTAGTTGCCTTTTTGCAAAAAAGTGCATTTTTGAAAAAATGCACTTTCGCGAAAAAGGGATCTCCGAATTGGGTTGAGGCAGACCTATATATATATATATATATATATAAATAAATAAATAAATAAATATACATACACATATATATATATATGTATAGAGAGAGAGAGAGATACAGACAGATACGTACATACAGATATGGTTTACTATGAGAACGCTGAAGTAGATTCAGTCAAATCCACTTTAGATGAAGACCGGAGGCTGAATGTCGAACCCAACATTGAAGAAGTACAAATCTCGCCCTATCTTGACCCATGTTAAAGCCCATTCTGAGGTCGAAGTCGAGACGCATTTCAACAATGTCAGAATTCAGCACTGTCACTTTCGCGGACATGGGTTGATGATCCCATCATTCGACTGAGTCCGCTTCGACATTACCAAAGTAAACCTACAGATATAAATGTGTGTGTGTGTGTGTGTGTGTGTGTGTGTGTGTGTGTGTGTGTGTGTGTGTGTGTGTGTGTGTGTGTGTATATATATATATATATATATATATATATATATATAAATAATCTCATCAACCAGAAAACTCTACTAGCCCAGGCACCCCTGCTTTTAATCTCTAACCTGTCTTCAGATCATACGTTAGACAGCTGCTACAGAAATTGAAACCCTGTTCTCCCTCTGCTGATGATCTTTCTGCTGAATACCTTAAGCTCATGGCAGACTCTCCTCTCTCCTTTTCTCCTAGTTAAAAAAGGTGATCCTCAAGGCTCTAGTGTCTCGGTTCACTGCTCTAACATTTTCATCAATAACCTATAACCTCCTCTCAGCAAGCTTGCCTTATTCAGTATGCAGATGACTCCTCTCTCACCCGACAGCCCACTACAACTACAATACTTGCCACAAGCAGCCTTCAGCTGTTGCTACATCAAAATCAACTTTTACTTAATCTCAAAGACTAAAATACTATTTTTTTTCAAAGTCCCATGCCAATACTAAAATTAACTTCCACATTACCTCTCTAAACAATACAGCTATTGAAGTAGTTATCCATACCAAATTGCTTGGAGTCACCATAAATAACAATTTAAAGTTTGACCTTCACATACAGAACTGTATAAAAACACTCATCAAAATCTATGTCTGCTATATAGAACAACAAAATAAAAATCCTTACTTCTTCTAGAACAATCACCCTAGTTAACTCTCATCTTTTACCCTCTCTTCTCTATGGCTCACCTACTTTAAATGGCATCCAGAGGTCTCAAACCATAACTGGAGCAATACTACAATAAGATAGCTAGCTTTGCAGCTAACCTGCCACATGCACATCATCACTACTCTCATTCTGTGCTCTCAACTGGTTAGAACTCCCATATCAACTAGCCCATTCACAACTTCTTCCAACTCATAAAATACTATATAACCCCTCTACCTGCCCTTCTGTCTCCTCAGTATTTCATCACTATCTCCCAAATTGCCCTTTGCACTCTCAAGACAAAAAAAAAACTTGTTTGAAATCTAAGGGACAAAGTCTATACTTCCATAGTTTGGCTATGCAGTGCAACTATATCCCAAATTCAATCAAAACTATATCTAGCCTCCATATATTAAGGTCCTCTCACAAAGAATTTCTCACTAACTCATGGCTATGCCCATGCACCTCACTTGTATGATCTACATCTGGAAATACTTTATATCTTACTAACCTTTCATCATACTATCTATACCCTTCAACACTTCCCCCATCTCCCCCTTCTTGTTTCATCTTTTTTGTTGTGATTATTTCCTAGCATAGTAGACTATATTACTGACTGTCATATTTAAATGAATTTTTTGTATTACAATAATGTATAAGGAGACATCAGTGATGTATCTTCTGTATTCCACTGTCAGATATGTACATGTACTTTTTTAATTACATCTTTACTACGGTTTTACTTGATGCCATTAACTCTCTGGAGCTTTTCTCCCTGGGTCTCCAGTGAAAATGGGCATTTATTACCAAGTCAGACTTTCCCGGTAAACAAATGTCTCATACATTTCAGTTTACAGTCTAGCTTTGAGTAAAATAATCCATTTTGGTCAGCCCGTGGGCACACTGGGTAGAATTCCACTTACAATGCTGTCAAGTTGGTTCAGGAATGAACCTTGGAACACTGAAAAGGCACACAGTACATAGGACAGTGGCATGGTAGAAGACAGTGGCATGGTACAAGTCACCAGAGAGGTTTTAAAGTCATTTAGGACAGAGATATAAAAATGTAGGCCAAAGTTGTGGGGAGGAATCGGCTACCTGTAACACAGGGAGTAAATGCTTTTTCTTTTGGTATCCTACAATGTTTATCCTAATGGCTGCACAGAACTGGATGCAAAAGATAAGAAGAGAGTGATTAGAAGGCTATGTTACTTCCATGAAAAAAAGTACTGGGATAACAAAGTGTGTCCTCTTTCCAGTCACTTCTCTATGAGGAGGAGCAAAATCCCTGTTATGGCATTTTTATATACACTTGCGCCATTAACAAATGGGCTCTCCTAACTGGCCTTAATTTTGTCTATGCAAAACTCAACAGCAGTACTTGTTACTGGGCTGGCTGCCATGAAAGCTACATAAAAATATCCTTAGAGAAGAAAGGCTTCAACATGGAATAAGTAGAACTGTGATGGTGCCAGAAGAGAAAATGTAGCCAAACATCCACCATCTACAAGGACCCAAATGGGAAGATGCTTCTGCATGAAAACAAAAGTAACTAAAATGGATAAGTAATACATCACAGCATATCTAGTTATATAAACTGCTCAAAGCATTCAGTACTTATGTACGCCGTACTGCCTCTGGTTACTTCATAAGGTTAGAACAGGATTTGTGAATGTCAACTTACCGCTATACTAGAATTCAAACATCAGTTCCGATCTTACACACAGGCAGATTCCAATGAGTCCATTAACTACTCGCCAAAAGTCTCACTAAATCTATCTCATGGTGTGTATGCGGGCAGCTGCTTTTTTCAGAGCTTTAATATACTTGACTGATTTTTATCATCTGCAAAGAAACCACTCAAAAAACATGGCAATCCTCCACAAAACCATGGCAAAACTAACATTTAACAGATCAGAACAGCTGCAGCTGTAAAGTGGAATAGTCAGTCTAAATGCCCACTACCCACTACCCAGCAAGTGTCTTTTGCTTTACAGTTTATATTTAGCGCCTCTTTCCACTTCTTTAGCATCAGAATCATGTGAGCTCTCTACTTATTTAGAAACTGAAAGTGAGCTAAAACAGACAGATCTTTAATAATTTGCTTTCTGCTAGAGTTTAGCTCTCAAGAAGCCAAATACAATGTGCAGTTAAAAAAAAATCTAAACCTAGTACAACTTATGTGTTACAATGAATCAAGACAGAAAAATATTTGTGCTCATACTCAGCAAGCAGACAGTGACAACGCAGAAATTTACAGTCAGCATTTTGATACATTTTATTTAGGAACTTTTGAGTGGCATGTCAATCTACAATTTGGATAGAACAGATTTTAATTTGCCAATGGGCGTAGTTGTACTTGCCTTATACCAGCGACACTCCAGATGCCGAACCCCAGCCTCAGTAACAGAAATGATTAAGATGTCTGAGGAACACTAACCGATACATCTGATCACAGTACCATTTGAAACACTCAGCTTCTACTCAGGGTTTATTATTAACAGCTAGAGTTCTCCCCATGACAGCTGAGAATTCCCCTAACTAAAACTGCTGCAGCTGGAATAAACACAAAACAGAAGGCATCCCATGGCTCAGTTTCACATTAATCTCATACATATTATGCTGTGGAATCCTATCTGAGACCTCATGAACAACCACCACCCACAGATCTGGAAGAAGACTGCGAGACCTTTCTTTTGTATCACACAAACCCACCTACAAACAACTTAGAATTGTTAATCTAGCTACTGAACGTCTTTGGGATGCGATAGGAAACTAGAGTACTTGGACAAAACTAATGCAAAGAGGTCATGAAGACTCCACAAAGAAGGCATCCCTGCTGCAAACTGAACTGGAAAACCTCTTGGTGTGAGGTAATGCAACTCACTCCGATACCAATAAATGCCCACCAAATATTACCCTACCACAACATCTTCTGTCAAAGACGCCTTCATTTTCAAATGCTTCACTAAGAATCCAAGAACATTTCTAGCCCAGAATCATGATTTCTCACTAGGAGCTAATAATCCTTCTGGTCACAGACGCAGCTTATCTCTCAGCCTTCAGCAACATTTCAGAAGCCTGCCAAGAGGCTTGCATGTTCATACTTGTCTGTCAAGCTTACAATCTACTGGCCCTCAAGAAGCTTCGCTACCACAATCCGTTGTTGGCATTTTCTACTTTCCATAAATATATATGTCAACATTATCTTTGAAGGAAGTTAATGACAGAGTACTTTTGATCACAAGGTTAACACTATTCCATAAAATTAGAAAACACTGTGTAATGTAAGTATCACTTTTGTATTAGTGACATTTACTCTACGTATTAGTTCCCCCATTCAGTTTGCTCCCGGCATAGAGTTTCAAACAGAATTGGATCAGATACTGCCTTGTAGACCAAGTAGTGATTACTTCAAGTTTTCCAAACTTTTGCTTTTTTTCTAATAAAGAATCATACATTTTCAAGCTGTTTCAGATGGCTTGTTAGATGTCTTAACATTTCAATACCATATTCAACAACTGGTCAGATCAATGAGGTTCAAAGTCCCTCAAGCAACCAAAATTAACAGGGCTAAAGAGTACACCTCTATAACTTTAGCAGACAAAACTCTGGTCAAAGTTTAAAATGTCTATCACGACCCAAGATTGTTAATGGCAGCTTTTATTATCAGACAATTTTTTTTTCCTGCTAATTAACCAATGTTATACTTATTGAATTACATATGGATGACATTTAAGGCCTTTAGTTTGTCAGTTATTCTATGCAGAATAAGGTAAATGCCTTGGTGATGTCAAAATAAGTATTATGCATTGTCAATCATTTATTAAGTGCTGCTTTTAACTCTTCAAAGAATACCACATAATTCAAAAGGCAGGAACCTCCATTAACAAACCCATAATGTTGCTTATCTTACAAAAGTAGGTAATTTAAATAAGCTCTGTTATAATGATCAACATGATTTTACACACAGTACTAAATCAAGGCGATAGGTCTAAAACTGTTTGGGTCCAATGTGATCCCATTTCTGTCAACTGGTACTAATGCAGCTGGTTACTAGAAGTCAGGAATGTGTCTGTATGTTAACATTTTATTTAACATGACTAATAGCAGTGTCACTAGTTTTTCATCAATTCTTTACTGGAATAGATCAGGCTACATTGTCTGATCCCATGGAACTTGAGTTTTTAATTTTATTGTGGCTGCAATTATATTTTGTGTAATTATATAAGGGATAATCCTCTAGTCCATACAGTACTCTGAGAAAGTTCTTTGCTTACTGCGTAATTTGTACAAACCTTTCCTACAGTGCATTTGCTATGTACTGTGTTTGGGTGATCATTTCACTGTTTATTGAAAAATGGTACATTTACAATTTTCTCCATCAGCTTTCTGATATAATTAAAGACTGCCATGTTATTGCTTGCTGAATTCATGGTTAAATTTGCAAAATTTGGTAAAAAGGCAAATTATTTTTGTACTTTATACACTCTGGACTTGCTTTGATCCTGACATACAGGGTGGGGTTTGATTCCCTTGTACAGGTGTGCACTACCAGTTATTCCACTGCTCCTTAAATGTCATCGTATTTCCTACCACAAACTCCATATTCTCCATCCAGCACATCCACATAGTTTGGTCAGATGAGAAATCTAAAAGTGGTTAGAAAACAACTCACCATTTGCTACTTTATTGGGGTACAAGAATCAGCTCTGCATCAACACTGCAGTGAGGAACAAAATGGGGTACCTCAGCACAGGCGGAACATTCAGGTTTAGACCATTCATCCTATGAATAACAAAGGAGACTTGCACACTAGTTAAAGTCCTTTAAGACTGCCAGTAAGCTCATTGACATTTTTGGACCAAAGTTCAGTAATTTGTCGAACCTGTCAAAGCTAGGTATTCTGTAACACATTTGTCAAACTTTTTTGCCAGGATATTTTACTTCTGTATTGATCAGAGATGTTGATTAGCAGGAAGAGGTAAGAATCTCTCTCGATAGGCTTTAAGATCACTATTATCGCTGCTTCAGAAGGGAATATCTATTAGTGACCCCAGGGAATCTACCTGACCCCCAAGGGAAATGCATTCCTTTGTAAGTAATCCCACTTCCATAACTTTGATTAGACATCATGATTGAAAAGGGGACACCTGATATCAGCTACTAAACCAAGTAATAAAATTCAGTAAAGTCCATGTCAGACTCTAGATATAGTCTGATCAACTGGTTACACGCCACAATTAACTAAATCCAATAGATCGATCTAGATCTGTTTTCATCGATGCCTTGAAAACTCCACAAGTAGCAGTGGCTGTCCACAGAATCACCCTAAGATTAGGGATCTCCCTCAGAAAAAGACAACAAGCATTTTACGTACTATTTTGATACACTAGTTGTTATGTTGTATATTGGCAGGTCTTTCTTCACACACACACACACACACACACACACACACACACACACACACACACACACACACACACACACACACACACACACACACACAGACACACACACACACAGACACAGAGACACACGACATATAGGTAAAAAGTACAGTTGTGTACACTTACCATAAATGTAGATGTTTGAGTATATTCATTGTTGCAGTCATCACTTGTGGCTTATCCCTACTCGGCCGGCGCAAATGCTAGAGTAAAGGTTTCCCTCCTCTGTCGGTTGTTCTGTGAGTGTGGCTGATGTCAGGTCATCAGAGCTATAAAGGGAGGCAGCTGACACCATTTCATCAGTTTTTCTTGCCCCCAAAGGGTTGGAGCCCCAGATAAGATATATACATTAGGCAAGAAAGGGGGTAAGTGGGACGGAAACAGGACTGCAACAATGAATACACTCAAACATCTACATTTATGGTAAGTGTACACAACTGTACTATGTTCTTAGTGTTTCACTGTTGCAGTCATCACTTGTGGGAAGAATCCAAAGCTGAGGAAGTGGGTGGAGGAAAGCTATGCAAATTATGGGGATGCTAGCATGCCCTGCAGGATTGCAAATGCAACTCCTGCCCTTGTTTTGGAGAATGTAGCTAGCTGGTAGTGCTTAGTGAAAGTGTCCAAGTACCACTTCCAGAATTTCCTTGGTAGGAACCCTCCTCAGAAAGGCTGTGGAGGTAGAGGCTGCTCTTGTTTAATGGGATCTGATGGATTTCGGAGGACCCTTTCCATGGAAGCTGTAGCAGAAATGTATGCAACGAGAGATCCATTTGGAAATGGTCTGCTTAGTAATGGGCTTCCCCTCTGCCCCAGGGGCGAACAAAACCAGGAGTTGGTCAGTTTTCCTGACTGATTTGGTCCTGTCAAGGTAAAATCTCAACTGTCTGTGTACATCCAAGATGTGCAGAATTCTCTCCCCTCTATTTGTTGGTTTAGGAAAGAAAGTAGGTAGTTGTATGGCCTGGTTAAGGGTTACCTCAGAGACCACCTTAGGCATAAAGGAGGGGTTGGTTCTTAGAGAGATCCTGTCCACATGGAAGATGATGAAGGGTTCAGTGGCCACAAGAGCCTGGAGCTCAGATACCCTCCTAGCAGAAGTGAAGGCTAGCAAAGGGGTAGTTTTACAAGAGAGGTATTTGAGATCTGCTGAGGAAGCTGGCTCAAAAGGGGAGAGAGTCAGCTTTTCCCTGACAAAGTTTAGATCCCAAGCTGGTGCAGGTGGCCTCTTAGGTGGTCTGATGTGAGCCACACCTCTGAGGAACTGCTTCAAGGGATGTTGAGAGAATAAAAATGTTGATCCGCTTGGACGTAGGCTGAGAGAGCCGAAGCATGAATCTTGATAGAGGAATAAGACGAACCCTTATGGAGGAGTTCTGCCAGGTAGTCCAGAACCAGTGGTAAAGAGGCTGTAGTGCTAGAAGCTCCCCCACTGGAGCACCAGCAGGTGTATCTCTTCCACTTACAGGAATAAGATTTCCTGGTGCTGGGTCTACAAGCCAAGATTTCCTGGTGCTGGGTCTATGAGCCTCCTTAATAATGTCTAACACCCAACTGCTGAGGACTGAAGAGCTATCTGCCTTTGAGGAATCAGCCATGCTGTTAGCTTGAGTGCAGCCAGGTCTGGATGCAGGAGCTTCCCTCTTTGCTGTGTGAGAAGGTCTGTGGCGGAGGGCAGAGGAAAGGGAGGATGCATGCTCATCCTGAGGAGCATGTGGTACCAGTGCTGCCTTGGCCAGTCTGGGGCAATAAGGATAACCCCTGGTCCTTCATCTCTGATCTTGAGTAGTACCCTGGGTATCAGAGGAAGTGGGGGTAAGGCGTACACAAACAGGCTGCCCCAGTGGAAGGAGAGGGCATCCACCCTCCAGACTTTTGGATGAAACGGTCTTGAACAGAATTTCGTCAGTTAATGGTTCTAGTAGCTTGCGAAAAGGTCTATGCCTGGTTCCTCCCAGATGAGACTGATCTGTAAGAAGGGCTCTCTGTGCAAATGCTACTTGTGGAGATCCATGATCTGTCTGCTTAAGTGATTTGCCAGGGTGTTTTGCTTCCCTAGAAGGTACTGAGCTATGAGACGCAGTCCCAGATTGGAGGCTGACTGCCAGATTTCCATGGCAAGACGACACAGGGGGTAAGAATGAGTGCTCCCCTGCTTTTTGGTGTACAACATGACAGTAGTGTTGTCTGTCCTGATTAACAGCACCCTGGGTGACAGATGCTTTTGAAAGGTTAAGATAGCTCTGTGCACAGCTAGCATCTCTTTCAGATTGATGTTGAGGCCTAGAACCTCCTGTTCTCAAAATGCCTGGGTTTGCAGAGTTCCTGCATGGGCTCCCCAGGCAATGTCTGATGCGTCTGTGGTCAAGGTTTGCTTGTGTGGATGAAGGACAAAGGGAAGCTCTTGTTTAGGGAGCAAGCCTGGGACCACCAGACGAGCTCCTTCCTTAAGCAAGGAATTAGTGGGAGTTGGTGCTCCAGAGACTGGGAGTGTTAGCATCAGAGGTTCCTTACGTACCACTGCAGTATCCTCATATGCAATCTGGCAAGGAATACCAGCAGGATGCAGGAAGCCATGTATCCCAGGGCTTGCAATATTTTCCTGGCTGTGAGGTGGGTCTTGTGTGCCAGCTGTTGGAAGTAGGACTGAAGAAAGGTCTGCTTCTGGGGGGAGGAAAGCCATTTGTGTGGATGTGTCTAGTACGATGCCCTGAAAGGTAATCCTTTGTGTGGGTAGTAGTTAGGATTTCTCCAGGTTGATGGTGAATCCCAGTTAGGCCAGTAGGGTCTTTACAAAAGAGAGATCCTGTAGGAGCTTTTCCTTGGTTTCTGCCTGAATGAGGCAGTCGAGATAGGGGTAAATGTGTATGGCTCTCTGTCTGCAGTAAGCAATGACTGGAGCCAGGCATTTTGTAAAGACTCTGGGAGCAGTGGATAAGCCAAAGGGCAATGCAGAGAACTGGAAGTGCTAGGACCCTGCTCTGAACCTTAGGTAGCTCCTGCAGGACTGTCTAATAGGAATTTGGAATTTGCAGGTAGGCATCCTTCAGCTCTAGGGTCACTAGCCAGGCTTGTGGCAGGAGTATGGGAAGTAGTTTTTGTAAAGTTAACATTTTGAATTTTGGAACCATAAGGGACAGATTCAGGGTGGAGAGGTCTAGGATAGGGTGCCATGTGCCCTCCTTTCTAGGGACCAGAAATAGCCTTGAGTAAAATCCCTTCCTGGTCTGTTCCTTGGGTATGGGGTCTATAATGCCCTAGGCATAAAGCTTTTGGATCTGACAAAAAGCTTCTGCTGTCTGGCCTGCAGGGATGTCTGGGCAACCTGACCTCCTTGGTTTGTCTTTGAAATATAATCTGTACCCTCTTTTAATAGTTTTTAAGATCTCATAGATCTAAGGTGATGGCCTGCCAGTTTTCTAGGAAGAGGGAGTGTCTTCCTCCTACCTTGTCTGGAGACCTGATGGGCAGATGGGGGGGTAGGGTGTCATTGTGAGTCCCTGGTGAAGGAAGTGGGCTTAGAAGTCCCCAGTCTTAGAGCGGCAGTGAACCACTGCCTAGTTCTTTGTTAGCTGTGTGCCTGTAGCCTAGGGATTCTGTCCCTGCATCCCTTTCTCTGTATTGGCTTTGCTTGATAGGGAAAGGACCAGTGTTTAGTAGGGAAGTTTCTGCTGAACCTGAGTCGTTGCACTTGCAAAAAGTCCTTGACAGTCTGCATGGATTTGGCTTTGTCGTCCATTTTCTTGATGACCTGCTCGGCCTTGGGGCCAAACAACTGCTCCTTATCCAGAGAGGCATCTAAAAGCTTGGATTTTACCTGGCCAGGTAAAGGTTGCTCCCTTAACCAGGTGTGCCTTCTGAAAACTGATCCTGTTGCTGCAGCCCTGGTACAGGCTTCTAAGGCATCAAAACCACAATGCAAGGAGTGCATTGCTACCTGAGAGCTAGACTGTATGAGGTCTGTTAATTCTCTGGTAGAGCTGCTGTCAGACATGGCAGATATTTTCTGTTTAATGAGTTCCAGCACATTCTGCTGAAATTTTACCATATGAAATTGACAATTTAATGCCCTCACAGTTAAAGTGGCTGAGGTGTAAACCTTTTCACCCATCCTGTCTAAAACTCTGCTTTCCTTGTCAGCTGGGATGGGGCTTCTATAAGAGCTAGCCCTAGCTCCCTTAGGGCCTTGAGTAATTACTTCAGGGTCTACAGTGGGGTTTTTAAAAAGGTATTTGTGTGAGTCTTGCACTCTGTAGTATCTATCAGGTTTCCTGGGTGCTGGAGGGAGAAAATCTGGAGAAAGGGCAGATTCTAAGAAAACATCTTCTACAACATTGAGAATAGAAGGAATGGCCAGAGGCTTATGCGGAGGCAAATCAAGAAATTCCCTAAGTCTGTTTTTAGACTGGGTGTAGTCCTGGGCCTCCCACTGAAAATGCTCATTGAGAGTATTAAGAATTTCCCCAAAGGAGAGGTCCTCAGGGGGAGAGGCAGATGGAATGAGGTCATCAGCATCAGAGCCATCAAATGCTGCTAAGGGCTGGTCTTCCATGTCCGACTCCTCTAGAACAGAATCAAGTGATTCTTTGTCAGTGAGGACCTCAGGGGAGGTGTATCTTTTTCTTTTGGCTGCTGTAGGAAGGTGGGGTTGGTTACCCCTGATCAGAATCATCAAGTCTTCTGCCATTCTGAGCAGTTGCTGAGACTGAGGGGGCAGGCTGGCTAGTAGTAGTTGGTGGCTGGGGCCCTGGGAAGGGGCCTTTTTGGGGGTAGATTTGGACTTGCACCTTGCTGGGTCAGAAGTCTTATACAGAGTTAATTTGACCGGTGGCATTGTCGTCGGTCTAATTCTGACTTCAGATGTTGGTGGGGTCTCAGCGGAAGCTGGTGCCTGCAAAGCAGCTCCGGACCCAACCGCATGAGGTAAAGCAACATCCTGGCAGGAGGAGGCTAATCCGGCGGCATACCGGACTCTGAATGGATCTCGGTAGAGGCCTGCAATGGTTCATCGGCTGTCATCAGGAGCTGCGAAGGCACCTCACGGAGTTCAGCTGTAGCCTTGCTTTGAGGAAAAGTTGACTGTTGTCTGGAGTCATCACAGGGCCTAAGTTTTAGAGACCTATCCTTATCTTTGTCCTTTTTCTTCCTAGGTAAGTCAGAAACTGTCTTGAGAAACTGATGCCATTTCACATTGCTGGAAAGACTGACTAAAATGCCTCGCAACAATATCAACTCTTCTTCTAATATTATGAGCATTAAAGAGGGCACAGAACAGACACCCTGGAATGTCGTTGTCTGGGCCTAAACAAGTGACAGAGAGAGAATGGAAGTCTAGGTGTGGGATCTGCTTTCCACAATTGAGACTTTCTCTAATACCGGTTTAAGGCAAGAAAAGATTCCCCAATGGGGTACTTAGCTGTAGACGGTTGTCCTCACTCTGGCAATGGCCGACTGACGCACTCGCAAAACTGCTTCTGTTTCAGGCTCCATGGCAAGCACGACTAATGTAATGGCGTTGGCTGCCTCCCTTCAATGCCCTGATGACCTAACGTCAGCCACACTCACAGAACAGCTAACGCAGGAGAGAAATGTTTACTCTGGTATTTAGGGCAAGCCAAGGGCTACCCAGCAGGGATAACCCACAAGTGATGACTGCAACAGTGAAACACGAAAAACATCACTACATACTTGACATGTCTTCCACAAAACATTTTCCTTCACTCACTTTCTCCCAGGCACCTTCATATAGGTTCATAGGTGTATACTAGGCTAACAATCACTTGGACCCTTTTAAGCCTAACTGTGCAATTAAAATGCAACATACAAATGCAATTTATATAGGGGGTGATCTGCTGCCTGCCTCTGTCCATCAGAGACATAGCTGCCAGATTGAGGTGAAATAGAAGTTATGTACATAGAAGTTATGTACTTACCATAACGTTCCATGTGAGTTGTTTATCTCGCCTTTATTCTCAATGATGGGTTCGGAGCCGATCCTCGGCTCCGACACAGCCGATAGCAAGCTCAAGGTTTGCCAGTAGCTCGAGATCAAGCCCCTTAACCCACAATGCACTGCTGGAATTACCTCAGATCTTGTTTGCTGCGAATAACAGTGTATATATATATATATATATATATATATATATATATATATATATATATATATATATATATATATATATACACACATACATACACACACAAACATATACATACCCTCTTATATATATCTACGAAGAACTCTTCCCAAAGGGAAAGAAAAAATGTTGAATAACCAGGATGGTACTAGCCTCTAAGTCAACAGTCAGCCAGGGGGGGAAGGAGGGAGGGACATGAGAATAAAGGCAAGATAAACAACTCACATGGAACGTTATGGTAAGTACATAACTTCTATATGTGAAGTTGTTAAATCTCGTCGTTTATTTTCACTGATGGGTAGCGTCCCTAGCACCCTCAACCCTGGGAGGCTCATGGGAGTATGTTCTTCAGTACCCACTGGATTGCCTTTTCTTGCTTCTGAGAAGGATATAAAAAGTTGGTCTGATTTTCCTAATATCCTTAGTTCTGTCAAGATCAAATCTGAGCTGTCTGTGAACATCAAGTTTGTGCAGCATATATTCCAATTTGCTAGAGTGGTTGGGGAAAAAGACTGGCAGTTCAATGACCTGATTGATATTTGACTCAGAACAGACTTTAAGTAAAAATGAGGGGTTTGTTCTGAGAGATACTCCATCAGCATGGAAAATCATGTAGGGTGGTCTGATAGATAATGCTTGAAGTTCTGACACTCTGCGGGCAGACGTAATGGCTACAAGAAAGATAGTTTTCCAAGATAAAAATTTTAAATCACAAGAAGATGCTGGTTCAAAAGGAGGAAGAATAATTTGAGACAGCATAAGGTTTAAACTCCAGGGAGACAAGGGAGTTTTGATTGACGGTCTCATATGAAGAACGCCTTTAAGGAAGGTTTTAGATAATTTATGGCTCATAATATTTGAGCCACCAAGACCAAGGTGAAAATTAGAGATAGCAGCTAACTGAACTCGAACTGTAGCAGCTGCTGCCCCTTCCTTAAAATTTTTTGTCAAAAATTCCAAAATCGAAGAAAACGAAGCTCGGAAAGGGTCAATGTTCTGCGCGTTGGCCCAAATGGAGAACCTTTTCCATTTGCTGCCATATAATTTCCTGGTAGATGGCTTGTGAGAAGACAAGAGAATCTGTTGTGTATCTTCTGAAATTGAATGAAGCCTGGCAATTAGGGGAAGTGGATTAGCCAAGCAGTCAGTCTCAGGGACTGCAGTGAAGGATGAAGGTCCCCTGACGGGTGAGTCAGAAGGTCCAGAATTTGGTCCAGGATCCATGGATCTTCCAACAGATGATGGTGGAGAAACGGAAACCAAATTTGTCGAGGCCAGTAGGGGGCTATGAGTATAACAGTCCTTCCCAGCAATTTTGCTTTCTGTAAAAATCTGGGTATTAATGGGAAGGCTGGAAATGCATAAAGGAGACCTGGGGGCCAATCGTGTAAAGGTGCATCTCTCGGGGGATGACCAGGAGGTGGTATTAGGGCAAAGTAGCTTCTGAATTTTGAATTGATGTGGCTGGCAAAAAGGTTGCAGTAAGGCTGGCCCCATTTGCGGAAAATCAACTCCGCAACTTGTTGTTTGAGAGACCACTCGTGAGGGAGTAATATTGCCCTGCTTAGCTTGTCCGCTATCACGTTGGATTTCCCCAGGATGTGCGTTGCTAACAGAAAACGCTGGGATGACAACAGCCCATTGCCAGATCCTGAGGGCTTCTCAACAAAGGGGGTAAGACTTGGTTCCACCCTGCTTGTTCAAGTACCAGACTACTGACATGTTGTCGGTCTGAATTGCAATAGCCCCTAGGGGAAGAGAGTCCTGAAAGTACTTTAATGCCAGAAGTACCGCTCTCAACTCTAGAACATTGATGTGCAGATGTGATTCTTGATCTGTCCATGTGCCTTGGGCAGTCGTTCCCTGAAAAATGCCCCCCCCCCCACCCTATCAGGAAGCGTACGTGGTCACAGTGGCTACTGGGGGGGGACGACAAAGGGTCTTCTGATTGTGACATGAGGAGACGTCAACCACCACCGAAGGTCTCTCCTGCAAGAATCCATGATTAGAATCATGTGGTGCATTGGTAGTTTCTGGTAAGACCACTGACCGAAGAGGAGCCATTGAAGAATTCGCATATGCATCCTTGCGAGTGGTATAGCCAGGATTGCTGCCGCCATCAAACCTAGTACCTTCAATACCTCCGCTGCTGTAGCTTTGTTCTTTGACACCAGTGAGCTGACGTTTTGGCGGAGAAGAGAGACTCTTTCGATAGGGAGACATAGAGTGGTAGTTGAGGTGTCTAACTCTGCTCTTATAAAAACGGTATGCTGCGATGGTGATAAGGCAGACTTTTCGTAGTTGACTGTAATGCCTAATTGATGGCAGAGTGTCAGAGTGTACTGTGTTGCCTGAGCCAATTGATGCCTGGTGGTAGCGGTGAGGAGCCAATCGTCTAGGTATGGAAACACCTGGAATCCTAGACGTCTCAGGTGAGCCGTGACCACTGCCATGCATTTGGTGAACAGTCTGGGGGCTGTAGTGAGACCAAAGGGCATGGCTTGAAACTGGTAATGATTGGCTCCCAGCCGGAAGTGCAGATGATCTCTGGAGCATCTGTTCATCTTTATGTGATAGTACGCGTCTTTGAGATCTACAGAGCACATCCAATCGCCTTTTGTTAAGAAGGGAAGAATGGACTGAAACGTGACCATTCAGAACTTCTCTTTCTTTATGAACTGGTCGAGTCTGCTGAGGTCCAAGATAGGTCTCCAGTCCCCTGTTTTCTTTGGTACCAAAAGGAATCTTGAGTAAGTTCCAAATCCGACTTGGTCTGCTGGGACTGGTTGGATGACTCTTTCTAGCAATCTGCGGACCTCTACAATTGCTTGTTCCCTGAGATTGGGTGGAACATCTGGGATTCTCTTTATAGGAATGGGAGGGGGAAAGAACGGTATGAAATATCCTCTGGAAATGATGCTTTGTACCCAAGTATCAGATGTTATGTTTAGCCAGGCTTCTGGGTACAAAGACAAGCGACCCTTGACTGCCTGGCGAACAGTCAGGCCCCCTTTCAGGGGCACTGGTAGGACTGACCATTGAACTGACCCCTGTCACCCTGTTGTTGGGGACCCCCTCTGCCACGGGGATGGCGTCTTCTGTTATAACCCCTTCCACTGCCACTAGAGGGGGTTTCTCCACATGTGTCCTGAAAGGCTGCCTGAGCTTTTCAGAACCACATTTTCCCTCCCCTAGGGCCCTTCGGATAGGGCCAAGTAGGGGTCGAAAAACGGACTCCAATGGCAGATAAGGTCTTGCCTTCCTGCTCACACCTGGTTAAAATTTCCTTTACTTTGGGCCCAAACAGTGATGAGCCATCAAATGGGGGTATTAATAAAGGAAGACTTAAAGTGTTCCGCAAAGGAATAATGCCCAAACTAGTGGCTCTACTCGAACCATCAGCTGCATAGGATATGAGACGCATGGATGAGTTTACCACTGAGTTTAGGGTAGCGAGCTGGGCGTTGACTTTGTCGGCCACTCCTGCAGCTACCGTACCCTGGAGAGTATCTCCTAGCTCTTTCAGTAGGTCTCTCTGTAGCCTTGTAAAATGGGTTAAGTAGTTCAGTGATCGCAGAGAAAAAGTCGCTGAACTAAACATGTGCTTCCCATATCTATCCATAACCCTAGAATCTCTGTTAGGGGGATGGATAGAAGAGGAGGTCTCAGATACTTCCTTTCTGGTGGCTGCAGCTACCACCATGGCATCAACAGACACTCCCTTTGTCAAAAATGGCTTGTCCACTGGGGCAGGTATGAATTTATTGGGTCTACGAGGGACAGGTTCCATGGCCTCTGGCGACTCCCATGCCTTACGAGAGATCAGTTCCATGAGCTCATCATAAGGCGGAGACACCCAAGAAGTGGAAGGTTGAGACCCAAAAGCCTTCAAGAGCACGGACTCATCCTCAGTAGGGGTCTTGGACTGCCAATCGCCCCTCTGACTAAGTATCTCTAGTATCTCTGCAAAGCAGATATCCTCAGAGGGGGATCGAGGGGACCCTTCTGACTCATCTAAGTCCGTGTCAGATGTCAAAGACTCCTGTGGGGAGTCTAAGTGCCTCATCTTGCACAGTCTCTTCCTGGGCACCTCCTCAGTGGGGGGATCTGGGGAGGTCTCAGAAGAGCAGGGGACGCCCTGTGGGGATACTTGAGGCTCGGGGTTTCTACACTTACAGGGACCGGTAGATGAAGAAGCAGACACAGGAGCTTGAGAGGAGAGGGAAAGCTGAACCGATGCTGACGTTGTCTTTGGAGACAAAACTCTCCTCATAGCATCGAAGGCACTATGGCTCCGACGAGAAGGAGTGGATGGACCCGAGAGTACCGTCCGATCCTCCCGCACCAAAACCCTGGGCTTTGAGCCAGAGGTAGGTGCCGAGCTCATCCAAGCCAAAGCCCCGAGAGGAAGAGTCGGCACCAACAAGTCGGTTCGACTATCCTCCCCGGACCCGACGGGAGAGCGTCGGCTCCTAGAGCCCTCGGTCGGCGCCGAGGACATCCGAGTAGATGGAGCCGATAACACCGGTGTGGGTATCGGCTCCAAGGGTTTGACCACCATCGGTTCAATTTCCTTCAGCTCCAAGAGTCCAGTACGGCTTGGAGGAGGAGTAGACAAATCCGGTTCCATGGTCTTCGGTACCGATGAGCTGGTCGGGGCCGACAACAATTTGGCAAGTCCTGGTGTCTGTAAAAGCTTCTGCACTAGCCGATCCATGTCCAAATCTGAAAGGCTGACTGAGGACTTAGCTGAGTGCACCGAAGGTGCTGATTGGAGCAGAGGTGAAGAAGGAACTTCAGAGACCGACTCCAATACCGAGAGTTGGCTCCGAATCAAAGGTACAGTCAGTTCCGATGACTGTGGAACCAATGACCCTCCTTCTGAGATCTTAGCATTTTTTGAGACCTTATCTGAAGACTTGGAATTTGAGGATTTGGAGGACGTACTAGTACCCTCATGGCTACTCAAAACTTCAGAAAAAGATTGCTGTAGCAATCCCCTGTCTATAAGTTTCCTCCTTCTCTCCAAGAGGACTCTTGAAGAAAAGGAGTGGCAAATGCTGCAGGTGTCTTGGAGGTGTTTAGCCCCCAGACAGTAGACACACTGAATGTGTCCGTCACTGACAGACATTTTCTGCCCACAATTTGGGCATTTTTTGAATCCCAATTTAGGATGGGATTTCTCCTTATCATCCGACATCTTTAAAAGAAACAGTAAACTGCAAAAGGGTCAATTAGTAAAGTCCTTAGTGACTGAAAGATCCACAAACAACTAAGCCCAATCCGGGCACTATCTATAACAGTATTATATAGATACAAATATAGGGCTAAGAAGCCCACAGAAAAAGCCCGACTATTATAAAGATTAATAGTAGAAAAAAAGGGCTAAAGGCCCACACAACAAAGAAGCCAACAAGGCCCTAACTTTTAAACTATTTATAAGTATTTAACTATAGAGTAGATATAAAAGGAGCTAATACTAACACACACTATATTTTTTAAACAAAATAGAAAACTTTTTATAGACTTGCTATTAATTTTTCCCAGAAAATGGTCCGAGCTAGCTGGATCACCGAGATCTCTCTTGCCACTGCAAACTAGATCTGAGGTAATTCCAGCAGTGCATTGTGGGTTAAGGGGCTTGGTCTGGAGCTACTGGCAAACCTTGAGCTTGCTATCGGCCGTGACGGAGCCGATGATTGGCTCCAAACCCATCAGTGAGAATAAACGGCAAGATTTAACAACTTCACATTTTCTGATTATCCATTCACTGCTCCAAATTGTGCTCAAATAGGAAAAACTCTGCTTCACATGGATGGGAACCCTGTTCCACAGAATGGGAATTCTCTAAGAAATACACCTGTTTCTCAAACATATCCAATTTATGTTTCGAGCAAAATTTAGGTATTTTGATCTAGTAGTTCTGATGCTGTTTGTTTTGCAGATGTACAAAAAGTTTATCAAAATAGGGTCCAGGATGCCTTGTACACCAGGCAAAGATCAGAAGTCTGTATGATACCGAATAAAAACACAGTATTGGTGCAATAAGTACAGGGCTTTGCATTTATTCAATGTATTCTTTTTGTAAGGAACTTTTGTGGACATTTCAGATACTGCATGTGTCCGTTCAGGTACATACTGAAGGGAGCATTACACTTTATGAGGAGTCTGATGAGGGCCAAGTACACTAGTATGATGACCTCTCTGGACATAGATGACATGCACTTTCTTATAAGTTGAGCAACACAGACAGAATTTCTTACTACCATGGACACATGTTGGTAGAGGGCTAGGTTTCCAGATCCTTGACTAGTGAAACAATGTTTAGGGGTATTTTATTGATGATGTAGTTACCCAGGTGGCAGACTTCCCAAAAGGAGCTATCATGCACTTCTTAGTACTGACTTTTAAGCCATAGCTTTAGTACCAAGCGTTTACCTGTGTTAGACCTTCTTAAAGAGTGTTCTCATCTTGTAGAGGATTCAGCGACTGCTCCCAGTTTACAATCATCTATGAACTTGGTCAGCCAGAAGCATTTAACATTGGCTTTAACCTCTGAGAAGTAGATGCCAAAGAGGAGTGGGCCAGAAAGACAGCCCTAAGGGACTCCATTGGTTACCTGCTTCTTTGTAGAGGTGGCCTTACTAATCCTAGCCTCTAGGGTCCTATCATGAGCCAATTAGCTATCCACCATGTTATAAAGCGTTTATGTCTAGTTCTGTAGGTTTGGTGACAATGCCAGAATAGGGTGTTGTATGAAATGCTTTTAGCCGGAAAGTGAGACATATGCACTGCTTTCCCCTCATCCACTGCCTTAGTGACCTTTTCAAAGAAATTCACCAGGTTCTGTAAGCATGACCTGCCTTTGACAAAGCCAAACTGGCATGGATCCAGTGTCTGGAGGTCTCTTATATCCTTGCTGATAATTTCCATAATAATTCTGTCCATTTCTTTGCAAATAAGACCAGTTAGACTAATAGTTCTGTAGTTTCTATGATCTGTTGAAGGCCCTCCCTTATGAAGGAGCATGACTGCTGCAGTCCTCCATTCAGGTGACACAAAGCCTGTTTTAAGACTGTAGTTAAAAAGTGATTCCAGGGATCCTGATAAGTCATATTTTTAGGCAGTTTAGGTTCCAAATTTCATATGAGTTACTCTTCCAAATAATTCTGAACTGATGTTATTTTCACATTTAGAAATCACATTTCAGCCAAGAAACTCATTAATCAAAATCAGAACAACACAAATTAGCTATTCCCACACCAGGTAGTTCAATTACTGGCACTGCAAGCACAGCATAAGGGGGGGGCATCCTTGGATAAGTCGTTAAACCAATATCCCATTTGCTTAGGTTGTTGTTAGCTCAGGAGGATGTAAAAGGTGCCATGGCACCTATCAAAAAGAGTAGGGGTACTTTATTCACACAAAGAAGACATTATTTTCAACATTTTTATATATTTACAAAATTACAATTCTCTTTTTTTACTTATTATACATTCATGCTTTAGTATGTCTGCTTAATGCATCTCATAAGCCACATTTACTCCATCCTCCTGTCTCTTCTGCTTAACACTTCATATTATGGCACCGACTCTCCCCATTCAGTTTTCATCAAATTATATCCATTCAACATCACTATGCATATAGTTTAGTATGCACCTTGGACCAATCTCCCCATTTTTAACAGAATGCAGATTAAAATTCATGGTCTTTCAGGATACTTCCTTTAAATGTACATCATAATACTTAAAACTGGATTGATTTACTCTAAAGTTGTCTCCTATTATGCTACCTTGAACATGTACATACACTGAGTATTTTCACATGCATATATCACTATCCTACTTTGCATTGCATTTTTATTTGTATTCTCCTGGGATAGGGTTACCACCTGTCCCACTTTGCGAGGGACAGTCCCAATTTGGGTAGTTGTGTCCTGCAAAAAATTTGAAAAAATAGCAAATGTTCTGAGATTTTAGGACAAAAATGTCTCCTATATTTTCTTTGACAGTTGCATAAAACAGTAATTTTCTATCTGAAACACCTAAATGTTATAAGAAACAGAATAAGCAAATCAAATGCTACAAGAATAAGCTTTTATTCAGGCAAAAAAAGTGAAGTTCTGTCCTTTGTACTGGTCGTGGGTATGTTTTGCCCTACAAAATCTGACGTTTCTACGTCCCACTTTGGGCATTTGAAAAGGTGGCAACCCTATCCTGGGATCAGCCTGAAAAGGGTCCATCATGGTCAGTGCCCTATTTCGGTCAATAAATGGAAAATAAAATAAGTAAAAACTTAATCTTTTAAGATGCCCCCTCTAGACCTCAGCATGTCTATGCACTTATAACAGTGTAAGATCATGTGGTCCCCTCCATCTACATGCAGAACTATGGCTGTGATTCAATCAACAGTCTGTGCAGAAAGACAGCAACTTCTAAAACACCCTGCCATCTAGACAGCCATTGTTAATGCATGTTCACACATTTCACACTGTTTACTTAATAACTTGTGCATATTACCACTACTCCTAGGATCTACTCAACTTGTATTACTAACCTCCCCCCCAAAAAAAAAAACAAACACACACTAATATTTTCTTAGTTTTGCTTCGATATGCAATACTCTGCAGAGAGTAGTTTATGTCCATTTCTCATATCTGATCATTATCACCAAATCTGACAAAATCCTACAGCCCAAATCCAAGGTTCTGTAGGAAGACTTCAAGGCCCCATGACAAATAAACTTAATACAAAAATAAAATAATATAGGCAAAGCAATAAATGAAGCCTTTGAGGCTCCCATACCTTTTCATTTTTTTCTTGACCAGTGAGTAAGTTGAAACAAATAAAGAACTTAAGAATTATACTCTCCTTCCAAATGTTTTTCCCCTATAGCTTAGAGCGTGAATAGTGGGCTTTGCCATTATGATTTATTAGGTCTTTTTCTTTACCCACCTTAAACCTCGTCACGTTACCTGACAAATTAAAATAAACTTTGAATCTGAGAAAGCAACCTTAGCAACTCGTCCTGCATTTTCTATTTAAAAAACAGCCCCTTGAGGATTATTGTTGTAGCTGACCTTAACTGGAACTCGCACAGCATTTTTCTACAAAGCACTCCTCCAAGAAAAGGAGTTAGTAAAGACTTCAGCACCAGTTACTTTTCCACATAAAAGTAGCTAGTTACAAAACATAACTTCACATACTTTCTTTTACACACACCAATATCTAGCTGGCATTTTCCAGCAATTCTTTTTCTGCCACCCTACTTCAAACTCCCACCCAGCGCACTTCATTTATAGAAGTACTAACTAGAAGGAACTCCCACCCAGCGCACTTCATTTATAGAAGTACTAACTAGAAGAACTCCCACCCAGCGCACTTCATTTATAGAAGTACTAACTAGAACTCCCACCCAGCACACTTCATTTATAGAAGTACTAACTAGAAGAACTCCCACCCAGCGCACTTCATTTATAGAAGTACTAACTAGAAGAACTCCCACCCAGCGCACTTCATTTATAGAAGTACTAACTAGAAGAACTCCCACCCAGCGCACTTCATTTATAGAAGTACTAACT
The DNA here is from genome assembly GCF_019279795.1 of Protopterus annectens. NCBI lineage: Eukaryota > Metazoa > Chordata > Ceratodontiformes > Protopteridae > Protopterus > Protopterus annectens. The sequence goes on from NC_056731.1 coordinate 1,001,908,831, forward strand.
AGAAGAACTCCCACCCAGCGCACTTCATTTATAGAAGTACTAACTAGAAGAACTCCCACCCAGCGCACTTCATTTATAGAAGTACTAACTAGAAGGAACTCCCACCCAGCGCACTTCATTTATAGAAGTACTAACTAGAACTCCCACCCAGCGCACTTCATTTATAGAAGTACTAACTAGAACTCCCACCCAGCGCACTTCATTACTAACTAGAAGTTCCTCCATCATCTGCAGCAATCAACCATTTCATACCACAACAAATTAAACAGACACTTTCTCAAAGTTAACTCCATCCTGACTCAAGCAACACAGCAGCTAGTACATTAATATTATCTTAACAAATAGTATAATCCAAAATAAGTGACGCCATGCAACCACCTACACCAAACTGAATTTCCCACTGGCACAGCAGATTTCTTGCAACAAATCTTTATGGCACCTCTTTATACACCCACTGTCCAAACAGGCACTTCAATTGTATAAGCTTCTTCTACTAACTTCTGCACTAACAACTTGCATCCCATATTATAACAGCTTTATCCATTATATTTTTTCTGTCATGCTCCTCTTAAATCAATCAGTTTTCTAACTATCTATTGCTATCCACACCTCCTACTACTACACTCTTAACAATATACCAAATACACCCCCATTAAGCAATAACCACATACAATATCTCCACCAGTCTAATAACCCCTAAAGATACCCAATAGCTGAAGTACAGATTATACTCTACTTACTCAGAAGCCACCTACTTAACTCCTCTCTAGAAACTAACAATATGCAAACAATTCACTACCTCTCTCTACTATCCTACCAATAATTTAGCTAGTGGAGTCTTGCACCTTTACCCAGTTCTTGTCCATCATTCTCTCCCACAATCAAACAACCATTTAACCACCGCCCCACAGTCACTAAATAATGACAGGTCAGTCTCAGAGCTAAATATTTTAATCTAAACAATGTTTTGCATGGGTTTCCTCCAGGTGCTCTGGTTTCTTCCCACATTCCAAAGACAAATGGATTGGACACTGAATTGGCCATGTGTGTGAATGTGCATACAAGTGTGTGGTGTGGAAGAACTACTGCGGCCGGGCTAGCCACCCAGTGGTGTAAATCTTGGCTCTAGATGATTGGCACTATTGAAATGACACTGACCCCACATGCAAAAATGGAAAAAGGAGTTGTGGGTGAATGGATCCAAAGTATACATAATAAACTTGCTGAATTTCACTCCTGGATATTATAGTTTTCACTGAAACATGGCTGACCCACCCCAGGATATAGTATTTATAAGTATCACAAGAAAGTCAAAAGAACAGATAGTGGGACAGTTATATTCTCAAATAACCTACATATACAGTCACAGAACACACAAACTCTAACCTTCAACAATGCTGAGCTATTACCCACTATTTTAAAGCTAAACCAAAGGAAATCAATAGGTATAATTTACATACACATTTCCCCAAAATCAACCCCCCCTCAAATACATTTTACCTTGGGCATCAACCAACAGCTCTCAGGAAACCTGTATTCTTGGAGATGTGAACATAAACTGAACCATCTTTAACCAGCAAACTGAATCTCAAACAATTAATCTTTTTGTCTCCACACAATGTAATCACTTCCCCCAACTAGAAAGAAAGGGACAAAGCTTAGTTACAATTTCACAAACATAAAACCACTACCATGAAACAAATCTACCTAAAACTCCGCAATAAAGCCAAAAAACAAATCAAACTAGAAAAAACTAATTACTATAAAACCATGCAAGAAAAATATGCACACAACCCTCAGAAATTCTGGGCCACAATAAATAGTTTACTACACCCAGGTAAATCCACCACTCCTTCCCCTGTATCCACTCCTTCCCCTGTATTACCAAACAACCATGAAAACATTCTCACTCAATTTAACAAATACTTTACCAAAACAGTCCAAGCTCTAGCCAACACCCAAACCAATACTAGTACCCCCATACCAACAGCTACCCCTACCCATCTTGGAACACAAAACAGCTTCTCCCTGCACCCAGTACCTACTAATACAATGGCCAAACTTCTCAAAAACTCAAACCAATCACATTGGCAGCTGACAATCTACCAGCAGATTTCCTTCAGATAGCAGAAGCTATAGCATATCCCTTATCCATTCTCATAAATAGGTCAATATCAGAATTTAAGGTACCTCAGTCATGGAAAATATCACATATTATACCACTGCACAAAGGAGGCAATTCCCTTGAGCTAACCAACTACCGCCCTATTGCAATTCTTTCACCTCTGTCAAAAATATTAGAATAGCTCACTCTCAACGAATGTAGTACCTCCAAAAAATGACTTACTATCTAAACCCCAGCATGGCTTTAGGCCTTCCCATACCACCACCACAGCACTACTTTCATTTACCAACATTGTGAATCACCACAGAAACAAAGGACTATTCGTTATCCTCTGTATTCTTAGACTTATCCAAAGCCTTTGACATGGTTAACCATAGTATGCTTCTAGAAACTCTATCTACCCTTAACATAAGCTCACAACTACTTATCAGACCGTCAGCAGGCAGTTCTATGGCAAGACCAACTGTCCTCCCTATTACCAGTAGCCATAGGTATCCCCCAAGGGTCCATCCTCAGTCCTTTGCTGTTTTCACTCATTACAAACCAGACAGCCTCATCCTCACTCTCTGCCTCAGTAGTGCAATACGCAGATGACGCCACCATTACATGTGCTGCCCCCACATTAAATGAGCTACTAACTACAACTCAAACTAACTTTACTTCAGCTGAAGCATGGTTCAATAACATCAAACTTATTCTTAATCCCAGAAAACCTAACTCATTCTCTTCAGCCCAGGTAGATCCCCTCCTCTAAACAAATTATTTTATCATCAAATCTAAAGATAATATACAAATCACCCCAACAACACACACAAAACTGCTAGGAGTTGAAACTGACTATAAAAACATACCAAAGCCACTATTGCTAGGACTCATCTCTTATCTACCCTCCTTTATGCCTCCCCTGTCTTAACTAACCTTTATCACAGTGAACTAAACAAAATGGAATCCTGTTACAACAACATTGCCAAGTCTGCTACCAATGCATCTCATAGATGCCATCATTGCCTAGCTACCGATGCATCTCATAGATGCCATCACTGCCTAGCTACCGATGCATCTCATAGATGCCATCACTGCCTAGCTACCGATGCATCTCATAGATGCCATCACTGCCTAGCTACCGATGCATCTCATAGATGCCATCACTGCCTAGCTACCGATGCATCTCATAGATGCCATCACTGCCTAGCTACCGATGCATCTCAGATCCCATCACTGCTTAGCTATTGATGCCTCTCATAGATCCCATCACTGCCTAGCTAACCGATGCATCTCATAGATCCCATCACTGCCTAGCTCTCAAGCAACTTAACTGGCTTGAGTTACCCCAACAACTCCTACTGAAAAAACTCTCAATGGCACACAAGCTCTACTACCTCCCAGACAAAACCCCAGCACTTCAGCATCTAATTCACCCCTACACCACCACCAGAGCATTAAGATATAGTAATCAAAACCTCATAAATATCATCAAGCATAAAAATGATGCTGGTAAATCTCTCTTTGCCTGCACCATTGCCAAAATCTGGAATTCACTCCCAAGCCAGTTAACTTCTACCTCCTCCACTCTCCACTTTAAAAAACTCCTCAAAATCCACTATTTAAATAAGCGGCTTTGCTCATGCTACTCCCCTGGTTAATCCATGCCACTGCACTGTTGTAAGGATTCTGCTAAGGAACAACTTTTTGTCTTTGTCCCCCTCTCCCACAGTATACTTATTTATCCAATGATAAGTCCTTCCCAGCACTGGTCAACTTATTCAACCAATGTTATGTTCTGCAAGAACCAATAAACATCCTAAAAAAATGCAACTTTCAGAGGTTCAGTTTTGTACAATTTACAGAACCGACTTAAAATTAAAAGTAGTTAGTCTTTGCTTATGCATGTTTGTCTGTATTTTAAACATGTATGCTCATATGTCCTTGGTTTTATTCTCTCTTATGTACTGCACTATTATTTCCAACTCTCAAATGCTCAATTTTATAGGATTTACTACAGAGATGACTTACAAGTAGAATTTGTTAATCCTTGCATTGCTTGTCTGTATTTGCAATATATATGCTCACATCTTTGGTTTTATTTTCTCTTATGTACTGTACTGTTTTTTGGAGCTTTTCTCTCCAGACCTCTGCTGAAAATGGACCTGTGTCCAGTCAGACTTTCCCGGTAAACAAATGTAAAATAAAACTACAGTAAACAGATGTATAAACTAGAAAACCATCATTGTTTAGATATTAACCTCTGGCATAGCTGCAGGTACTCTCCGAGAGACCACCATCCTACTTTTCCTATCTCCCAAGGTTACCAGGTATAACAGAACCAAGCTACTAAATCACATATAAAATGTTTATTACTAGATGAAGTTATTAAAAAGCTTCAGTAGCATTTTCCTTTCCAGAAACCAGCTAGAGGGAAACAAGCTAACAATAACTCTGCCCCTTGGTTAACCCTCAATACCAAACAAATAATACACATCAGACACAGAGCGCAGGACATATGGTGCTTAAGACTGCCACAAATTTCCATATAGGCATTTACATAATGTCATGTATCCAAACCCCACAAAATGCTGACAAATGACCATACTACCTCAAAGTTTAGGATACTCCTCTCAAACATTCTCATAAATTCTGAGTCACCATAAATAACTTCCTCAAACCTGGCAAACCATCACACTCCATCACCCTTCCCAAAACCTTTGATAAAATAATAGGATCTGAAGATACATTTCTAGGAATACCCTGCATAATTGACAACTACTGAAAAAGCTCTCCCAAAGGCAGCACCAGCCTGTTGGACCACTTTTCCTTGAAAACAACAGCCAAACCTCTGATGTGATAAAATTAAAGAAAAAAATGCAGTCTCACCTGGTAAGTGAATATAAATACAATTGCTTCCGAGATGCAGGATAGTCAGACACAGTATTAACCCATCTTCAGGATATGATTACAGTACTTCCACTGTAAACACTATCTACATGTACAGTTTGCCTAACTTACTTTATGTAATTTAGTATTAGAAAATGTCAACATATATCATTTTCTACATTTAATTGCTGCACACAGTTTAGCATCTACTCATTAAAATATTCCATTTATTTACATTCATAAAACCATTCAGAATTTTAAGGCACAGACCACATGCAGTTTGTTACTTCAGCATACAAAAAGTTCAATATTTAAATTACAGAGCATTTACTTTCAGTATCTCTGCTACTATATTAATATGTACATAAACACAAGCAGTGTGCCCTACTACAAACTATTAGAATTTCCACTGTTAAACCTCTTTCCATATTAGAGTTTGTAGAAGCTTACATTTCCACAGCCACTCCTTTACTGCTAATGTTAACACATTACACAAATCTGCAGAATAAAATAGCTGTATTTACATTGTTACTATACAATAGTGAGGCTTAAATTCTCCGTTGTCTTTTTTTATACTTGCAACAATGTTCACATTCTGATGTCTATTAGAGAAGTTTATAATTTTGCAGTCTGGTGTATTTTCATATTTGTAACCATGTTTATATTCTGGTGTATGTTTTGCTCATTGTATTTGCGTAACCAGCCTGGATCGTAGCTCCCTAACCCTCTTCAAAACACAACCTCAACAATTGATGAGACACCATAAATAGACCCCCCTGATGTGGCTTCAGAGTCCCTTATGAATAGGGGGAAAATAAGAAATAGGAAACACACCACCTAGGCTACAAACTATCTTCCAGATCAACTGCCTAGTAATAATGTATGAAAAAGGTCATTGATCCAGTTCACATAACTGGTTAACAAAAGAAAATAAATCCATGAACTTTGCCAAACCCAGTTTCATTATCAGTACACAGATACTTAAGTATTTATATTAACACCAATAAAGATTATTTTGCTCTAACAAAGTGCCTTTTCCAACAAAACCTATACAAAGTCACTTATAAAGGAAGTCATTAAAAAAAGGACTAGACTCCTGCAGTTCTCCCACCATTAACCCTTCTTTCATCAGAGCATTCTATCATTTCCAGACTGACACTAAAATCTTAGGAAGTAAACGAGGTAAGCTATTGGTTAACACACAACTCCCTACCTCAAACAGGAAAGTTGGAAATATTATGACAACAGAGGCAGGAACTGTACATCATCATGCAAGCATAGTTTATGAAAGTCATCATCATGAAGGTTAGGTTCTTGTCAATTAACCATCAGACCAGAGGGCACATTACATTATCCTAATTGTAACAAATTAGAATGTGATACACTGCAGCTCAAAAGAAATGAAATGTTGCAGCTTTCAAACAGTCAACAGTGCACATAACACCAAAGATAATCTCATGTCATACAATGACCTGGTTCAAGACAGTATGCAATAAAGTTAACGGATAAGAATCTTCACAGATAAGTTCTGCTTAATGTTACTGTACAGCAGCAAAATTCCATACATGAACATTTAAAACTCTTTAACACCGACTATTTTCCCCACTGAAAAGTATACTACACACAGCATGTTAGGAAGATGCTACTGCTCCTGGACATAGAAGAAAAAAAAAAAAAAAGATGCCAATTTTGTTATCATACTCCAACAAAACAACTATATTAGTTACACTCTGCTGTAAAGCCATAACTTTAGCAATAAAAAAGTAAAACTATTACATATTCTATGATGCTTTTAATTAGTGGATCATTAGAACAAAATGCTGCTTTAAACAGATCTGTCTCACAATTATCTACAAATACTTTTACAATTTCATTATGCAAGAAAGGAAACTGACCAATCCTGTTATTCAAATGGGGATAGGCAAAGCAGGAGGGAGTCTAAATCACAGTGCAAAACCCCTACAACTTGGGAATCTGGGACATATGGTAGTGTGGAAAGTAAATAGTGTCATATAGCAGTCCTGAGCTGAGCTGAGCATTGAGCTGCCAAGGGTACCTGTACAAAGAGAGGTGTGGCAGATGCATCTGCAAGACTTAGCTTCAACAGTCATTGCTTTTGGTCACTTACACTATCCAGCATTCCTATTACAAATATTTCTTCAGAACATTATGAATTGTTTCCAATCTGCATTCTGCAGTTCAGTTCTAAAACTATGGAAATAGTATTTCAAATGGCAACATGTGTAATGAGTTTCATGCATCGTTCTCAACATATTCACGGACACTTAAAAATATTAGTACCTGGCAGGATATAATTACTGTCTTTGTTTATTAAGTGTAATTCACGGTCTCTTCTCCAAAAGTCAGTGGTTTTAGGAAGGATTCGGGGGGGACATGGCTAAAATTTGAATCAAAATCACGGACAGTTGAAAGGTATGGTTTCAGTAGATGGAGTGAGCAAGAATTCAAGAGACACCGGTTCGGTTCCTTGCAACGTGATGAAACACGATAAGTGGTTGCACCTCTTATACTGGTAAGGAATTACAAACCCTTACAGTCAAATACTTATACCGCAATCAATGCAGCTAATCCCCGCTGCAAATAGGGATGAAATGCTCCATACAACCCAAGTCAAACCTGGGTAACAAGGTTCAGGCATTTAACTTTTACAGTCGAAACGCCCCTTTACTACCAAACAACTCATACAATACAACAAAGGTAGAAACAGTAACTTCTTGAAGACTTCCATGCAAATCCAAAACAACAACTCTGTGTCACTTTGTCGCACACATCTGTCACAAGGAGTAACATAAAAGTGAAACAGCACACCCCGGCAAGAACAAATAAGTGCAGGTAACGTCAGTTCACAAATATTCTTCCACTTACCTCTATTTTATGAGAAGCGCAGCCTTTGAGGAACTCCCTGATGTTGTTAAGACAGTCTGATTCGGTTCTGGGCTCGGCACAGTACTAAAAGAAAAATCCAGCAAAAAAAAATCTCTTAATTTGCTTCAATAAAACCTTTACAAGCCTCAAAGCACTTTCATTCTGGAAAATGATTTATCTTCCTGGATGGCACAGATTAGCAACAGAACACTCACAAAATACTCTGTAGAGTAAAACTGACAGACCAGGAAGGACAGCTGCTGGAGGAAATGACGTTCGCCAGGCAGCGAGTTCGAGCCCCAAGTAGGAGTGAACATGGCTTGGCCAGCCCAGTCGAGCCAAGAGTAACAGGCTTAACAAGTCTGGACTCGGTCTGCTATGATGACATTTGTCACATCACAATCCTTTCACAGAATAATAGTTCAGGCTTTTATTGCCTTTCCTTCTTATTACACTGAGAACAAACTACACTGTATTAATAAATATGCTGAAAAGGTTTGCAGCTCAAATACTATCTTAATGAGAAAACACGCAGCTGCTTCACCCGGTGGTGCAGGGACTTGGGTCAGGCTGCGGCAAATAGCTTAGGTCTCTGCAAACACAAAGATTAAAAAGCAGTTGCACTATACAGGGGAACATGAGCGCAGTCCCTTTATTTACATTCTGTAATTGCACACATGGGTTTGTGTGCCCTGCTCAAAGGTGGCATAAAAAACGTCAGTACAGTTAGATGAAATTCAACCACCGAGTTACTGCGTTTTAGCAATGAGCAACTAGCTTTAGTCCAATAAAATGCTAAACTTCTTAACTTCATAAGGGGTAACAGCCCTATAGGCTCGGAAGGCCTACGAACTCTGGCAACTCGTCTGTGGAAGGAAGTACCAAGGCAGTATATAGGAAGGCGCAGCCCTGAGCAGCTGGCTGCTTGCACGGAGGCTCGTGCACACAGTCAGACCTGCAGTAGCCGAGCTCTGTCCTCAAGGGGAGACCTGCTGCCGGGCTGGGGTACGTGGGGTACGCAGAAGACGGTATCTTCATAGTGCAAACATCTTTAAAAAAATCCCTAGGTTAAATCACCACAAACTTTTATGAAACAACACTTGAAATTATCTTTACAGGAAATGATAATACTTATTTTGTGCTTGACAGCTTGTGCGCAAAAACTAATTAATACGTTATTCAACATCTTCCTTTAAACTTTTAGGGTTTCTGTGTAATGACGCTTACGAAAATAAGGTTTCTGTATGCTAAGTACCCTTTGATTCAAGCATTTTTAGGCAAGATGAGGTTGACAATACTAAACGGTACACCTGTCTTCTTTTATACATCCCAATAAAGTAAATTCTTGTTGGCTCCACGGACATTTGATTACAGAGAGTGGTGCGTATAATAAAACATTGATTAGTACACATTTGTTCCAAATCTGCAAACTGACGTTTGCAGCTGCCATTCTAACTGGCCATGCATTAAATGCGTGATTACCTTATCTACTGATCCTGGCAGAAGCCGGTTAATCAATTTACAAAGTACTGTCCCATCCTTAAGAGACGATTTCAAAAACACCTCCGGGTCGGAAACAGTCTTTTTTGGCGAGTTTAAAACCCCCAGTGAAATGAGCCATGTAACCGCCTGCTCCTCCGGATTCATTGCTGAAGCTCTGTCATTAAACAGAGCGCTGCTAGAGGAGTTCGAGCCTCTGCAAGGTCAAACCCACATCCGCGATTGCATCAAATGTCTTCTTCCTTTTTCTTAGTTAACTTCACTTTTGGTGCAGCAGTTCTGTACACAATCATATGTTACTAAGCACTGCTGAAATACCAACGCAGCTTCTCTTACGTATTGCATTTGATTTTCAAGACTTTGAAAAAATGCGGTGGCGCCCTTGTGTTCCTATTTGTCAAATTAAACGCAGACATTATGTGTGTGTATGTATGAATGTTTCCCGGGAGGTCCAAATGCGTAGCACTCATTTATAATCTAGGGCCGAAAAGTAAAGTTCCAAACGTAGCAGACTTATAAATTTATTCCCCACAGATTCAACTGTGTCTGTACAGAAAGGTTAAGTAAACAAGAGTACTAATGGTAGTGAAATGGAATTCATAACTTTCAACTGTCCAGATTTTATCAGAATGTCAAGATTGTTGCTTCATATTTTGGTTAGTACCTCATAAAATTGTGTTTTTTTTTTCTGGCAAATCGGTGAGGCTTGACTTCATTAAATAATGATAAAAATTTGAGTTTCAGACTTCATATCATTCAGAAAATGTAGAGTAACACAAGACCTTTTATTCTAACAACTTTTTAGTCTATAACTGCGATATTTAAAATGTGCCCTTATTTTTGGGCCTTTGTACCCCCCCCCCCCCTTTTGGCTTTGTCCAGATTTCTTGTGCTACGACTACGAGGTTGAGAGGTGTAGGATGCATGTGACAATAATAAGCAAATGATAAATAAATTCATAGATGAAAAATATTTACATTATGCCAGCTGTTCTTCCATCTTTAACACGTGTTTACATGTAGCCCAACAGAAAGCCAGAAAAGGCTGAATTACTGCTAATGAATATACACGTTTATAACTCTCGCTTGTACTAAGAAAAATGTATCGGCAGCAAACCTGCTGTTCTACTTATTAAATGTAACTAATTGAAAATATACAAAATATGGTCAATAATATTATTGGAGGAACATAGAATCCAAATATAACAGTTATAAATACAATACCACCTATTGCTACAATGTATTTGATGCATCAAAAGTGAAACAGGGCCTTAGATCAACTGATTTGATATTCAGTAGACTTTATGGAAAGATCAGGTAAAGGAAGCAGAGTGTTGCAGGGTGAAACATTTAGGTAATTAATACAAGGATGTTACAAAAGGATGGCTTATTAATAGAAAGAGGTTAACATAGATGACCATACACCTCAACTATCCAGATTTGTGCAGAATGCCCAGATTTTTACCTTATATTTTTAGTGTATTCCTCATAAAATTTGTGGTTTTCTGACAAATTACTGGGATAATCTGAGGATTGAAGTTACTAAATAATGACATACATTTGAGTTTCAGACTTCAAATCCTTCAGAAAATGTATGTTAACACACACACTGTAACTCTGGCAACATTTTATGTTTATAAGAACCAATACTTAAAAGCTGTCCTTATTTTGGGGCCTTTGTTCCCCCATTTTGTCAGGGTTAGTCCAGATTTCTTGCACTAAGAGGTTGAGAGGTATGTAGATGACATAAATATAACCTGTTGCTACAGGGAGTTAACTAGGAATTATCTTTCTGATAAAAGCATCTCACACTCTAGAAGTTGAGAACAATCATTTCTGAGCAGCTGTGTAACTTTCAGATTAAAGCATGCTATGATGTGAAAACTTCTGACTGATGAGAGATAAATATACATATTTTATTCTGAGAAATTATCCTGATTAAGTGTTTCACCTCTCAGACAATTTGTGTACTGCAGATAGATTAGTTAGTAAAGTAGTGTGCATACTGAATTTGCAAGAGTTGAGCTGTACGTATCCTATGACTGATTCATAAAATATAAAATATTTGTAGTAACAACTATGTTTGGATCATAGCTCAAATAAATAAATATCATGCCTGACACATTGGGTAATATACCTCACTGAATAACAACATTCCCACTTCAGCTGAATGGGGAGTTGCTAATATGAGACAATAATTAGACTGGACATTGCAAACGATAATACTATCATTGTTACAATGCCACTTAATTACATAGTTAATTATTTTGTGTAAATCCTAGGTTTGAAACCACCTAGAATAGCTGCAACAATTTACTTCCAGTGTGTGGTTGTTGTGACACTTGCATTTGACTATTTTTAAACCAACTATAAATTCCATCCTACTACACATACTATAACTGGACAAAATGTTTAAGGTTAGTCAAAGTAATGTTGTGACCTTTATCTGAGGTTAGAAAACATTGTGTCAGCATGGGATAAGATGATTAATAGTTTGACTTGCTTCACAAACGATGGCCTCCATCTCTTATTCCAAGGCTTCCAGATACTGGCTAAAAGATTTTCTGCCCTGGACTTCCAAGATGGTTGCACACTGACTAACAATTTAATTTCAGCTCGCCCAGTGTGAAAAATAAGAGACAGTGATATTTCCAGCTAGAATAAAATTCATTTACTGGCTAGTAAATACACTGCCTGGATGCCGGCGAAGAAGAAATTTAGAGAACCTGAAAGAAAATCAGCCAGAAAAGGCAAAGGAAAAAAAAAAGCACTGGCTGTGAAGAGTCCTGTAGCTGTTTAGCAAAAAGCAGTTCAGTCTTCAGTTTTGGTACAAGAGATGGCATCCAGCAATTTACAGGACAAAATAAATAAAAAAATATTCAGAGGTTACTAAAATAAATGACACATTGAAGAAGTATATAAACTCAAATAACAAAAGATGGAAAAAACATAAAAGAAGCTTTAAATTGGTATTCAGATGAACTGATAAAACTGCAAAAATTAGAGGATGAAATAAAAGAAAGGCTATCTGGGTATGAGACTTCTCAAGAAGAGCTGTTTCAAAAAATGGCTGTGTTAGAAGACAGAGCTCACAAAGAAAAACTGTTATTTTCTGCTGTACCAGAGAAACTGGAAGGAACAGGCTGTATTAATTTTATGAAAGCACAGTAACTAAGTAACTTGACTATTCCACAGAAGGATTTGTTAATTGAATGGGTGCATTGACTCCATACTCCAAACTTGGCAATGCGAAAGCAGCCACAACTTGTATTTGTAAAGATTCAATCATACCAGCAGAAAGAGTTAATTCTGACAAAACTATGGCAGAAGGGGATAGCATTAAAAACTGGAGACAGCAGGGTGTTTGCAATGATTATTTATTGTACACCAGGCAGAGCAAAAGCAAATTTATCCCAGCAATCAGAGAGTGTCAAGAGACAGATGTGATATTCAAGTTGCTGTATTCATCTGTCTTCAGAATATTTTTTCCTGGAGACTCAAATATATTGGTTGATGCAGGACATGCTAAGGAGGAAATAAAAAGTTTGTTTGACAAAAAAATGAGCCAACAAACAGGAGGGGACTCTGCTTCTTATTTTTCTCACAATAAAGCTCACAGAGAGACTTTACCAGTGAAAACCTTTCCGATGTTCCACAGGAAAATACTTGAGAGGCATCAACGAAGCAAAGGAGTTGACTAGAAAGAAGTAGGAATATACTGGACTTGAACCACAGTCTGGTGTTGGGATCTGGAGCTGAACAAGAACAAGACCAGCAACACTGAAATTAGTGAATAAATGGGAGACTGTAAAAGAGCAGTCACATTTGTGAAATATGGCTTTGCAAGAAAAGGTGGCTGAGAAAGATTGGATTTTTGTTGTCTTTGTTAAATTTGTGTGTGAACTGTAAAGCATATATCCCAATTTATGTCATTAATGTTTAGAAGGACACTAAAAGGAAGAAAAGTAACAAGCAAGGCATTTTTTCTTATTATTATATATAACATCTCATGATATAAACTGCATATTATGTATAGTAAATCAGTTTTGTGTAGTCAATGATATTTTAAATGTGTAAAAGGGGGTCTATTCAATGCCTGCTACATGTGTTAAAGTTGTTAAAGTAAAGAAAACCTTTTTTGGTTGTAAGAAATATAGGTTTTGCAGTATAACAAGAGAAGAAGGGCTGGACACAAACAACTTTGATGTTAGTGTGCTGTGCTCTGGGCTGCTGAGGGAGATGTAGAAGTGCAATGACTATATTATATATAAAATTAAGATACTTACTCTTATTTTTACAAGGGTGGATGTCTAGATTAATGCCCTTGGCTTAAGATATAAACAAGTGTGTTTTGTAAGCAAGTAGGTTTAAAAATAAGTAAAATTATGAAAAGTGTGAAAAATGCCAAGCTTCTTACATCTGCAATGATATTAGCATGTTTTTCATTAGCAAATGTTCAGTGGAAGTCAAGAAGTCTATGGCTAAGGCAGCTGTACATTCTGTTTTGAATGAAATTTACAGAGAGTCATTACTGACTACTTTTACATGGAGATGAGCTGTCTGCAGGTGCAAGCAATTAATCTTGAGAGTTCTGAGCATTCTCTGCTAAGGAAAATTGAAAATGTAAAGGTACAATGGCAAGCATTTCTGTGAAAAATAATGTTTGAAATTATGGTAAGTAAATAAGAAACAGCAGCCTTTCTAGCAGCATTAACACTATCGTGTTAGCCAATGCACTTTTTCATAGGGCTAAAAGTTAATGTTTTCTGAAAGCATGCAAACTATTTTTTACATCTGAGAGGGAAATAGAGATAAGAAAAGAACAGACAACAATCAGTGTAAGTAGGAACATAGGCTGTAGCATGCATTTAAACATATATAATCTTAATTTTAGGTTAAGTAATGCCTGTGGATGCAGCTGACAATTTGGAACAAGTCATAGCTGGAAAGCTAAACTTCATTTTTTGAAGATGTGCATAATGTTGTGTGTTTGCTCTAAGTTAATAGGGGATATGGGGTGTTTTGAAAATGTATTTAGTGTTTTGTTTGAGTGTTTTCATTAAAACAAAAGTCTTGAAAATATCACATCAGTTCAAACAGAGATGAGAAGAAACTGTATAAACCATCAACCTGCCAACCATTAAGGTGTACATGTAACTCAAAAGTTGGAAATACACATTAAAAAAAGTTCACATGTACAATAGGTGGGAACAAAAGCTTTTTATCATAATGGCTAAGCTATCCACATTATCTTGGAAAGTAAATAGCCTTACATGTATAGACAAACAAGAAAGAGTAGTGAATTATATTAATAAATGCAGAATGCAAATAGCAATGCTGCAGGAGACACATTTGGAAAGAAATGAGTGCGTGAATTTGACAAAGAAAGGATTTCAGAATGTATATTCAGCAGAATATCAGGGACAAAGGAACATGGGAGAATTATACTAATAGGGAGAGAAGAAAAAAAAGACAATAATGGTAGACTTATGTTAGTAGGGGACTATTGGTGAGGGAGGAGGAGGATTATACTGGCATGTATTTATATTCCACCAAAAACTGCTATTATGGATCTTAAGAAAATTTGGGGAGAAATAATCAGCTTTCAGCAGGGAATATTACCTATAGCTGGGGACTGGATCTTGATTTGCAATAGTGAGGATTTATCAGGGGGACATAGAAGGGAAAATGTAATAAACCATAGTAGATTTCTGAATTTATTTATGAACATTTGTGTTATGGAATATGTGAATTAAGTAGCAGAAACTTAAGGCAAAATTTACATATTATTCCCCAAGGTGCAATAACTGGGCTAGACTAGATAGACATTATATTTCACAGGAACATAAGCATTTGATTAAAAGCTTTGACATACACCCAATAATTATTTCAGATTATGCACTGATAAAAAAACAAGATAAAAATGCAGGGTAATGGCACCTTCCTACCTACCTGTTAATAAGAAGGGTGTTTAAGGAATGGTTAGTAGAAATTATTTGAGTAATTAGGGAAGAAAGAAATATCTTCAGAAGTTATAGTTAGCAAATCAGTGGGATAAAATGAAAATGGAGTTTAAAAACAGGGTAGAGATAAAACAGTGAGAGATATGGTTAAGAAGTAATAGGAATTACTTAGAGGGGCTGACAAAGGTTAAACAATGGTCAAAGTACTGCGGAATAAGTGGAATCTCACAGAACAAGAAGAGGCACAAATGCAGAGAACTAAAGAGAAAATAAGGGAGTATATGGATAATATGCATGAGTTCACAAAGACTGATGTTATTATACCTTCACAGCACAAAAACTTTTAGCGCAAAGACTTAAGGAATAGAAAGTAGAAAGGTTGTCAACAGCATACCTGGACAACATACCTGGATGTTTAATAAATGATACTAAACATTCAGTCACTGCACTTCAACACAAACTGTAGTTTAACCTAAGCTTAATAACAGGATTTGTTCCTAAATTATGGCACAATACCTTGCTAATGCCCCAACATAAGGGTTGTCCTACCACAAACCCTGATAATTGTATGCATATCCATCAGCCTGAAGAGCCTGATTTGAAAAGCTATAGACTGTACTATTATTGATGTCAAAAATCTTATTAGGCTTAATCCACAACAATATGGCTTAGTCAAAGGGAAATCCTGACTATTAAATTTAGTTAACTTCTTTGAGAGGGTCGCTCATTCTGCAGACAATGACCATGCTTTTCATACAGTGTAACTTGATTTGGCCAAGGACTTTGGTATTATGCCCCATAAAGACATAGTAAGATAGATAACTGTTCTCAGAATAAATCCCCAAATAATAATGTGGATAGCAAACTGATTAAAAGATAGAGCCTATAGAATTTGTGTGTCAGGTGCTTCATCTGAGTGCATAAAAATTACAAGTGGAGTCCCCCCAGGGCTCTGTGCTGGAGCACCTCCTTTTCAACATTTTCTTGCTTGATCTCCATAACAGGAACCTGGAGCTCTGGTTAACTAAGTCTGCATATGACTGCAATCTAGGTGTTATTCTTAAGATCCTCTCTGATACTTGTAGCCTTCAGAAATAACTTAACCTAGAAGAAAATCTGTTATACTGAAAATGGGCTGAAATTAAACACAAAAAGGCATTCTTCCAAGGTGGCTGCATATTGAGTAACAGCTTAATTTCAGCTCTCCTATTGTGAAATAGAAACTCAGAAAAGAGATCAAGTGAATTTGCCTTTTTCAGCACATTGAGTAACAGCTTAATTTCAGCTCTCCTATTGTGAAATAGAAACCCAGAAAATAGATTATGTGAATTTGCTTTTTTCAGTACATTTCAAGTTACTGGCTAGTAAGTGGACTGCCTGAATGGTAGCAAAAAAGAAATCTACAGAATCTACAAGAAAATCAACCACAAAATGTGAGGAGAAAACACTGTCTGGGAAGAATCCTGCGGCGTTCCACAAAAAGCAATTCATACTCCAGCTTTGATACAAGACATGATTTCCAGTAATCTAGAGAGAAAAATAAGTCAGATGTGCTCAGAACTGATTGAAATAAACAAAACATGGAAGAGCATATCAGCTCAAATAACAAAAGGCTGGAAAATGGAAGAGATTTTAAAGAGATATTCAGATGAGCTGATAAAACTGCTAAAATCAGAGGTCAAAATGAAGAAAAGACCAGTTAAGTATGAGACTGCTCATGAAGATATGTATCAAAAATGGTAGAATTAGAGGACAGAGCATGTAGAGAAAACCTGGGATTTTTCTGTTGTACCAGGGAAACTGGAATGAACAGACTGCATTAATTTTATGAAAGCACAGATAAGCAACTGGACTAGTATTCCACATCAGGAGTTGTTAATTGGAAGTGTAAATCATGTGTATGCTCCAAACCTGGCCATGAGAAAGAAGCAAAGACCTCTAGCAGAAAAGATGCAATCTTACCAACAGAAAGAGTTGATTCTGACAAAAAATGTGGCAGAAGGGCAAAGTACTAAAAGTTGGAGACAGTAGAGTATTTGTGGAAAATGATTACTTTCTGTACACCAGGGAGTACAGGAATAAATTTATTCTAGCAATCAGGGAATGTCAAAGAGCAGGTGTGAGATTCAAGCTGATGTTTCCAGCTGTTTTCAGTATATTGTTTCCTGGAGGGTCAAAGTCATTTTTGATGCAAAACTACTAAGGAGGAAATACAAATGTTTGTCTTCAAAAAGTGATATATCAAACAAAAGGGGATTCTGTTTATCATTCTTCTGATAATAAAGCTCATAGAGAAACTATGGAAGTGAAACATTTTCCAATGTTCCAAAGGAAAACACTTGAGAGACAGAAAAAAGCATAGGAGTTAACTGGAAAAATCAGGAGTATGTTGGAAATGAACCAGAGACTAGAGCTGGGAGATGGAAATCAAAAGGAATGAAGCAGGCAACTTGGAAATTAATGAATAAATGTGGGATTCCATATTATCTTTGAATGTGAAAATGTAAGAAATATGGAAGAAAAAAACATAGAAATATTCAACGTATTTGCCTTTGTTAAACTTGTAGGGGATTCCAAAGTATTTGTCCTATTTCATGTCATTAATGTTTGGAAGAACTTTAAGGAGAGGGGAAGAGAAAGGAAAGAGGTAACTATAAATAAAACATTTTTTGTTAACAGTTCATTTATAAAACTTGACATACACTTCATGTTATATAGTAAAGCCTTTTCAGTTATTTTTGTGTATAACAGAGATACTAAAGTAACCAGGTGCCCCCTTTCTCTTCTTCTTTCTTTCTTCTTGTTCAGTTTTAAGAAATGTAAGCACAGCAATGTAAACAGAGAAGATAGCCTGGACAAAAAAGTACTATATAAGTAACATTGATAACGCTTTTTCTTATTTTTGCATAGGGTAATGACTGGATTAAGGTCCTTGAACTGATCTAACAACAAGTTTTAAGTAGAAACAAGTAAATAAAAAAACATTAAATGTAATGAAAAGTTTTCCTTTAGCAAATACATGTTTACAGTGCAACATAAGAAGCATGTAGCTGAAGGAAACTGTGGATATGGTCCTCATGTTTCTATGGAGACAAGCTGATAAGGGTAATAAAACAGAGTACCTTTTTCTTCCAGTGGCTAAAAGATAATGTCTTCTGAACACATTCAAGTTTTTTCTGCATCTAGGAAAGGATAAAGATAATACAAAAACAAACAACACAGTGTAAGTAGAAGTACAGGCTGTACCATGTGTCTTAGCATGGATAACCATAATTATAAGTTAATTAAATCCTCTGAGTGTAGGTGTCAAGCTGGGACAATTGTTCCTATTAGGAGGATTGAACTTCATTATCAGAAGATGTACACAGTTTTGTGTGTTTGTATTAAGTTAATAGGTTATGGGAGTATTCTGGTGCATGTCTGTGTGTGTGTGTGTGTGTGTGTGTGTGTGTGTGTGTGTGTGTGTGTGTGTGTGTGTGTGTGTGTGTGTGTGTGTGTGTGTGTGTGTGTGTGTGTGTGTGTGTGTGTGTGTATGTGTATGTGTGTGTGTGTGTGTGTGTGTGTGTGTGTGCACAAATGTCTTCATTAAAACAAAAAGTCTTGTAAGATGTGACATAGGTTCAAATGGATATGACAAGAAATAAATGTATAAAATATCAACCTGCCAAACATTAGTGTATGCATTTAACACAAAAGCTGAAACTAGACATTTTTTAAAAAGCTATTATACATAACAGGTGAGAATCATAACTTCTTACCACAATTGCAACACTTCCCATATTATCTTTGAATGTCAGTGGTCTCACAGGTATATACAAAACAGAAACAGTAGTGAACTAAATTAAGAAATACAGAGTACAAATAGCTATGCTACAGGAGACACATTTGGAAAGAAATGAGCATATGAATTTCATAAAGAAAATATTTTAGGATGGTTATTCAGTAGAATATCTGGGACAAAGGAAAAGGGGGAGTACTTATATTAATTTCTAGAGGAACTCCAATAGTGATAGAAGAGGAAAAAATAATATAGTAATGGTAGATTTGCAATAGTAAGGGAGTACTGGCTGGAGAAGAGGATTACACTGGCACATATTTTTATTCCACCTAAAACTGCTACAGTGGAGCACAATAATAAGGTTAATTAGGAGAATATATGAAGGAACCAAGGTAAAAATTAAAGTGGAGGGTTTCTCTCTAATAAGTTATTTTTGAACAGAGGAGCCAGGCAGGGCTGTCCTGTTTTCCTTTTATTATTTGCGTTATATTTAGAACCACTGGCAAAGAAAACAAGAGACCCAGAAATTCAAGGATATAATTGGTATCTTAATCAAGACAAATTGGCTTTATTTGCAGATGATATTATTTTGTACCTGATAAAACCAGAAAAGTATATTTCAGTGCTGGATAACATTCTGAGACAGTTTTAAGTCTTTTCAGGATACACATTTAATGGAGATAAATAAAGACAGTGGGTGTAAACTAAATAGCCACACAAGAATTAGTTCACCAATATCCTTATTTATGTGGACATTATAAAACGAACTACTTAGGAGTATGGGTTTAAAAGGATTATCTTCTAGCAGCTAAGGTTATGCGGGAAGAGATTAAACAAAAGACAATATAAAAACTGAGAAACTGTAAGCTCTGTTTTATGGATATGGATAGCAAGATGCTAGCAGTGAAAATG
This sequence comes from Protopterus annectens, assembly GCF_019279795.1. Lineage (NCBI taxonomy): Eukaryota > Metazoa > Chordata > Ceratodontiformes > Protopteridae > Protopterus > Protopterus annectens. The sequence goes on from NC_056731.1 coordinate 1,001,928,865, forward strand.
TTTTTAGTCCATTTAGTTTTATAAACAGGTCAGACATATTTTTATCAAGCAGAAGAGATGTTGTGGACAGCAATTAATAAAGAGTTGAAAGATTTTATCTGGGAGGGGAAGAAAGCAAGGGTCAAGTGGGATAAGCTGATCCTTCCAATACAACAAGGTGGTTTTGAACTACCTGATTTGAAGGGGGGATTTCAGATCTACACAGTTAAGGCTCCTATACACAGCACAAACAGAAATCTATAATTCAAAGTGAAAAGGGATGATGATGAAAAGGGGAAGCTCAAGAAATAAGAAAAGACTGGAATTTTTGATGAAGATCCTTAAGGAGAATAACAATAACCATACAGAAAATTATATTCATAAAGTAGCAGAAAGTATTATAAGAACTAAACCAACACTGGGATGGAGAAAGGGGATTCTGCCGATAGGGATGACTGGAATTAGGTGTACAGAGAATAGGCAAGAGGGGATAGAATTTATTGGAGGAAACTGGCAAAGGACCCAAGGTATTGGGAGAAAATAATTAGAGAGGGAAAGGTAATAGAATGGGAAGAGGCCAACAATACATATGGACGGCAGGTTAAAGATTGCCTTTTTATCAAAGATTGATATCAGAGTATAGGCAAAGAGAAATGAATAGGGAAATCCTAAGTGAAAGACCAGCATTGGTAGAGTTTTTAATAGAATCCAGCACAGACGCTGTTGTTATAAAATGGATAATCAGTAGGGCATATACAATTTTGCAAGATAATTACAAGAATCAATAAGAGAAGGTTAGAAACGATTGGAAGAGATATTGGATAAGCAATTCACAAAGAAACTATGAGAAGGTATATGCATGGCTCTCAAATATGCAACAAAGTCTAGGAGATTTAGGATCTTTGCTTGGAAATGTTTGCATAGGTATTTTATACCCCAAGCAGATTCCAAAGAATTTTTCCTCAAGTAGATTGCAAATGTTGGATGTATGATAGGGAAGAAAGAGGTAATTGAGAACATATTTTTGGGAGTGTAATGGATTGGCAGACTTTAAAAATTCCCTGCAGACTACTCTCTCAGAAATAATGGGTGAGGAAATTGCTGTAACAAAGGACATGATTTTTTGAGCTGTGATACAGAATCAGAATTTCCTGGACACAGTAAGGCCTTGCTGAGTTTAATTCTGGTGGCTGCCAAAAAAGCAATTACTAGAAAATGGAAATCAAAGTCTAAACCAACTGTATTAGAAGTAGTGAATATAGTAACAGATATAAAAGAACTGGAAGTGGGATCTTTAGGAAAGTGTAGGAGCAAATTACATAGAAAAGAAATGGGAGTTGTGGAACAATACATGCAGAATAATGATTTAGAAGAAGAATGAAGTTTAAGGGAGGGGTGGAATTGAATGAGTTGTGTAATATTTGACTGACAATGACTATATAGAAAATTATTTGTGACATATAATGTTTGCAATGGAAAATGTCAGTATGGTTTATGTTCATTTACATAAATGTATTATAGTCTGTTTTATAACTGATAATTCAATAAAAATGGTTCTTGTTTAAAAAAAATCAAACATAAAAAAGTGCAGTATTTTTGCCTTTGATAAACAATTCCTTTCCTCAGTATCCCACTACAAAGCAAACATATACTCAGGGAAGTTGGAACCTGGGCCGATAATTCTCTCTCCTTTGATCATTACTTAGTAACTGTAGCCAGAAAGCCCTTCTGCTTAGCACAACTGAAAGCCAACAGTATACAATCCAGATCTAAAGAAGTCATAGCTCCCTTATATTCAGTATTGATTAGACCAATCCATCCACCCATCCATCCATTCATCCATCCATCCACCCACAACTTCTTTTTCCCAGTTTTGCACATGTGGTCATTGAGTATAAACTCCCCTACTGCATTTACCCCATTACCCCATTAACCATATCAAACAACTACAAAAGCTCCTAAGGTTTGTAACCAAGAATAGCACAGGCTTAAAGACCCTCAGCCACCAAGAGAGGCTCATCACTAACTCTTTACTCAGTGCCTAATAGACTTTTGTGGGGTATTCTGTGCTTCACCTAGCATGGAATTAAAGACTTTGTTGTATTTGATTATCTATATTTCCGCAAGTCTAATAGCTCAATAAATGCAAGACTCAGGGACCAAAATCTTTACCAGCAATTAAACAGAATGTAATAGAGAGAGAATTTCATTACACATTGCCTCCCACATTACTGTAATAAGCTTCCCCTGCAGATCAGCAGTATATAACACATTATCATACTTCTAATAGGACCTGCATGACTGGATGGGTACTCAAAAATATACCCCAGGACTGACTGATCTAGCCCTCATTGAGAAATGAGGTACCACCTGAGGTTAGATATTGGCAAGACATTAATGTCAGTAAGACTAAAGAGCATAGTAATTGCTAAGAATACAATGAAGCCAATAAAAAGACAACAAAGACCAGGCAATGTGTGATAATGAACCATTAACAGCCCAGAGAGGATGGATGAAAGAAATGTAGTAGGTTACATGATTCAAGGGGCGGTGCAGTGGTGCAGCGGTTAATGCTGTCGCCTCACAGCAAGAGGTTCTCTGGTTCGATTCTCAGCTGGGGTGCCTTCTGTGCGGAGTTTGCATGTTCTCCCTGCGTTTGCGTGGGTTTCCTCCGGGTACTCCGGTTTCCTCCCACATTCTAAAGACATGCTTCTGGAGCATTTCTCCCCGGGTCTCCACTGAAAACAGGATCTGTGGAACCTAGTCGGACTTTCCCGGTCAAGAAATGTTAAATAAAAAAAATAAAAATAAATAAATAAAAGTTTTACATTAAATGTCTCTGCTAATGGGAAGCTTAGATTCAAATCCAGATCAGAGGAGCACAAACAACAAGAGGTAGGAATTCATAAGGAATCTTGCATGTATAAATGAAGAACTATTTAACTAAGGTGTATATAGGAAAAAGAAGATTCAAGTATCCTGACATGACACCCTTAATAAAGTGGAACAATAGCGAAAACAAATGCCAGAGAGAACAAAGTATGAGACAGATTATTATATTTAGAGGTAACATTAACTGTAAACAATATCAAATTGTTCATAAACATACAAACTAAAACACAAATAACATTTGAGGTGGATTAGCTCTAAGGGATTCTGTAGTTACAGTGACACTAAAAATAGAGTTTCTTTAGGGGAGAATTTTAAAAATTAACCTTGTGTGAGACCTTGCTCAGTCTGTGCAATAACAAGCCTTAGTATGTGGAGTATTTATATTCATCTGAGGTGCAGATTGCAATTCTGACTGTTAAGTTGATCCCTAATATTTTATAGCTGTAAGAATGGAAAGGTACATCAGCAGGAAAACACACAGTCCTTTTGATGGTTAACTAAAGTTTATATGTGGTAGGACTTCCAATGTGGCTAAACACTGATCAACATGTTGATATCTGCTCACCCTGTGGGAAAACAGAATGTGAGAAAAAAAAGAGTGGTTGAAACTATCAGTTTGGATAAAATTTGGTCACCAGCCAGTAATTACATTGCAAGGATGTCAACAAAGAAGAAATTTGGGCAAGACAGAAATTTCTTCAGATCTTAAAGCTAGTGGGTGGGATAAAATGAAAGTAGAGTTTAAGAAAGGGTAGAAATGAAGGTGAAAGAGATATGGTTAAGAAATAATTATTTAGAGGGTGCGTCGAAGATTACATTATTACAGAATAAAAGAAATCTCACACAGCAAGAATAGGTAGAACTGCAGTGAACAAAAAGAAAATAAGTCAGTATCTGGATAATATGCATGAGTTTAGAAAATTTGCTGTTTAGCAACTGTTTTTTGATAATAAATCCAGAGCAGAAAAACATTTAGCACAATGACTTAAGCAACAGAAAGTAGAAAGGGTTAATGGCAAACTTAGAAACCTATAACACAAAAACTAACCACAGATCCTGTAAAGGTATTAGAGATATTTCAGAAATGTTATCAGAATTTGTATAAAGCATAGAAATGTGTAAATCAAGAAAGAGCACAAATGGAAACATTTATGGAAAACTTAAGTATGTCAAGGTTAGAAGGAGATGAGATTCAACAATTTAAAGTTAAAGCAGGAAGAGATATGATAAAAACAGTGACATACTATCAATCTTCAGGAAAGTCTTCGTCTTCAGGAATAGATGGCATTCCTGTGGAAGTTTGGAAGCTAGGAGGGAAGAAAGTGATAAAGATCTGGAAGGTTTTGTTTAACAGTATTTTTAAAAGAAGGGGAAGGACCACCATCATGGAAGAAAACTATGGAGGCTGTATAAACTAAATACTGTAAATATCCATCAGACCCAGTATCGTATAGGCCCATTTCAATATTAAAACATGATTAGAAGTTTTTATATTAGTTAAAATAATGGTAAAGGTGTTGCAAAAATTGATAGGTATCGATGAATGTGGTTTTGTGGAGGGGAGGCAAACATTTGACAACATTAATAAAACAACAATGATGTAAAGGGAAGCAAAGTGTAAGAAAATATCACTGCTGTTGCTGGGTTTTGACACAGAGAAAGAATTTAACAGAGTAAGGTGGGATTTTATGAGTAGGGCAATGGAAGCATTTGCATTCCCTGATACAACAATAAGATTAATTTGGATGATATATGAGGGACTGGAAGTGAAAATGAAACTGGGAAGTTTCCTCTCTAGCTGAACAGAGGAACCAAGCAGGGGTGTCCCCTTCCCCTTTGTTATTTGCTTTATATTTAGCACCATTGGTAAAGAAAATAAAGAACTCAGAAATTAAAAGATATAATTGGTATGGTAATCAAGAAAAGTTGGCTTTATTTGCAGAAAATATTATGCTGTACCAGATAAAATGAGCAAAGGACACCTCAGTGTTGTGAAACTTCTTGAGGCAGTCTTTTCAGAAATAAAATTAATGAAGATAAAACAAGGGCTATACCAATAAACTATGTATCTACACACAAACATGGTCCAGAAATACCCATATTTATGGGGACACAATACAATGAAGTATTTAGGAGTATGAATTAAGAAGGATTCTGTTATGTCAGCTAAGGATATGTGGGAAAAGACTATGCAAAAGACAATATAAAAACTGAGAAACTGGAAGCTCTTGTTTATTGATAGGGATAGCATGGTACAAAGAGTGAAAATGTTTTTTAGTCCATTTAGTTTTAGATACAGGTCAGGCATATTTATATCAACCAGAGGAGAAGCTGTGGGCATAACGAGTTGAATGAATTTATCTGGGAGGGGAAGAAGGCAAGGATCGAGTGGAATAAGTTGATCCTTCCAATAGAATAAAGTGGTTTAGGGTTACCTGATCTGAAAGGGATATTTTAGAGATACACGGTTAAGGCTTATATACATAGCACAAGCAGAAGGCTGTAATTCAAAGTGGAAAGGGATGATGATGAAATGGTGTAAATTCAAAAAATAAGGAAAGAGTGGGATTTTAAATACACATCCTTAAGGAGAATAACAACAGCCATATAGAATATTATATTCATTAAGTAGCAGAAAGTATTCTAAGAAATAAGTAAGAAAAAAGCCAACACAAGAAGGAAGAAAGAATATTTTGCTGATAGGGATGACTGCAATTAGAGGTATAGAGACTAGACAAGAGGGGGCTGGAATTTATTGGAAAAAACTGGCAAAGGTGCCAATGTATTGGGAGCAAACAACTTGAGAGGGAAATGTAATAGAATGGGAGGAGACCAACAAGACATTTGGACTGCAGGTTACAGACTGACTTTCCTAACATGGACTGATATCAGACTATAGGCAAAGAGAAAGGGATAGGGAAATCCTCTGTGAAATACCTGCTCTGATAGAGTTATTAGCTGAATCTAGAACATAATCTGCTCTTAAAAATGGATAATTGGTACAGCATATAAAATATTGCATGGTAACTATAGAAATCAGTCAGAGGAGGATAGAAAAGATTGAGAAGAGAGATTAGATAAGCAATTCACAAGAAAACAATGGGAAAACATATATATGGTTTCCAAATATGCAACAAAGTATAGAAGATTTATGATTTTTTTTTTCTTGGAAGTGTTTGCGTAGATACTTTCATACCCCAAGCAGACTCCAAAGATTTTTTTCATCAGGTAGATGGAAAATGTTAGAGGTGTGCTAGGAAGAAAGAAGTAAATGGGAACATATGTATGTAATGAGTTGGCAGATTTCACAAACTCCATTCAGAGTACTCTGTCAGAAATATTGGGCGAACAAATGGGTGTAACTAAGGAAATTATTTTTGAGCTGTAACATAAGATCTGAATTGCCTAGACACAGTAAGGCCTTGCTAAGTTTAATTCTGGTGACTGCCAAAAAAGCAATTACTAGACAATGGAAATCAAAGTCTAAACTAACTCTATTTGAAGTACTGAATATTGTATCAAAGATAAAATAAATGGAAGTGAGATCTTTGGAAAGGGGTGGGAGCAAATTATACAGCATTAATGGAAATTGTGGGAACAATACATGCAGAATAATGTTTTGGAGGAGGAGTGAGATTTAAGGGAAGGCATAAACTAAGCAATTTATGTAATCTTGGACTGATGATAGTTATTCAAAAAATGTGATGTATAATGTCTGTTACTAAGAGTATGTAACATGATTCATTTTATTTTATATAAATGTATGTTTGTTTATGTCTTAAGTGACAGTTCAATAAAGGTGTTAAAAACAAAGAAGAAGTTTGGAGAACATGTGAGAAAAATCAACCAGAAAAAGATTACTGAAAACTCTGTCCGGGAAGGCTTTTGCAGATGTTCAGCTTTTGTATGGGATATGGCTTCCAGTAATCAAAGAAAGAATAATTCAGATGCACTCAGAGGTGTTTGAAATAAACAAAACAATGAAGGAGTACATCAACTCAAATAACAAAAGGCTGGAAAATAGAAGTTTTAACTAGCTATTCAGACAAACTGATAAAACTGCAAATGTCAGAGGCTGAAATGAATAAAGGGCTGGCTGAGTATGAAGCATCTCAAGAACTTTTTTTCAAAAATAGTAGAATTAAAAGACAGAGCACACAAAAAAGCTGAGATTTTCTGATGTACCAGATAAACTGCAAGGAATAAACTGCATTAATAAGCAACTGGTCTGGTATTCCATAGCATGATTTGTTAATTGTAAGGGCACATTGCATATATGCTCCAAAACTAGCAGCAACAAACTATATTAGTAAAGATGCAATCATACCAGTAGAAAAAGTTGATCCTGACAAAGCTGTGGCAGAAAGGAAAACTACTGAAAATTGGAGGCAGAGTGTTTGTAGAATATTATTCACTGAGGCAGAAGAGAAGAAAGTTTACCCCAGCAAACAAGGAATATCATGAAGCAAGTATGAGATTCAAGCTGCTGTATCCTGCTGTCTTCAGTATATTTTTTTCTGAAAAATCAAAGAGATTTTTGTTGCAGAACAGGCTAAGTGCATCCAATGAGGAGTGAAATAGTAAGCAGAAGAGGATTTTGCTTTTTATTATTCTAACAACAAAGCCTATACAGACACATTCGTTTTAAATATTTCCATTCTTCCAAAGGAAAATGTTTGAGAGAAAAAAAAAAACAGGAGCTGACTGGAAGAATCATGAATAACTTGGAGACGAACTTGAGACTGGTGTTGGCAGGATAAAGCATAAATCCTACTACATATAAGAATAGACGTGAACTATGACTTTGCAAAAAAAAATGTGACTGAGAAAGACTGGAATTTTGTTGACTTGATTAAACTTGTGGGTGAACTGTAAATCATATACCACACTTTATGTCATTAATGTTTAGATGGATACTGGAGGGAATGAAGAAGTAACTGCAAGTAAAACAGTTTCTGTTTATTTTAATTAAGAGCTCAAATGCAATCCTTGTCTTCTGTAACAAAAGAAATAATCAGAACCATCAGTATCTTGCTTATCCTGTGCTTCTCCCACCTGGGTGCTCCCGTTCTGCTGTTTTACAACCCAGCTTCCTCCCTCGCAAAATAACCATCTCTGGGACTACCTTTTCAGAGCTCAAATACAATCCTTGCCTTCTGTAAAGAAAGAAATAATCAGAACCATCAGCATCTTGCTTATCCTGTGCTACTCCCACCCAGGTACTCCCATTCTGCTGTTTTTACAACCCAGCTTCCTCCCTCACAAGATAACCATCTCTGGGACTACCTTATCAGAGCTCAAATACAGTCCTTGCCTTCTGTAAAGAAAGAAATAATCAGAACCATCAGCGTGTATGTGCTACTAGTTTATTTTGTTGTTAATGACTTATAGTCTATGTTACAGCATATTTGGGCGATCCACAGCGCGTACACAAGTGGCCTACTGCAGTCTCTATTCCCCCCCCACTCCCCGATTTTTATTTCCTCTCTTACCCATTTCTTTCAAGTAACTGGGATATTTCTCATTATACATTTTAGCCACTAGGTGGCAGTATATACTCATTCCCCGTACCTATAGCTCATACCAATAGCAAACCCATGCTCCTAGTGTTTCATTCTACAGTAATTTTGTCTTTTCTTTTTGATAACACTAGCACCCCTACGCTGACAGACCTTACGCTAGAACAGTGTTCCTCTCTAATTAATGACATCCCTGCTTAACTAACTTCACCCAACATTACATAGCAGGGTTCCCCTTACCTCTGTGATTGTCTGTAGCTCCATGCATTACTTGAGTCAAAATCCCCGCTTGATTATTTCTGGAAGTCCACTCCCTTCTCCTCGGCTCTGCCCTCTCTGTTCGCCCTATGGGCTCACTCCGCTCCCCTACCCTGCCCCCAATTTCCACCTGCCCCCACTATCTCTACATTCATAGCCCCAAAAATACTGCCACTACCACATCACCCTATAACAAATCCTCCCTCCCACCTACACTTCATCACACCCCATACTCACCCCCTTTCCATAACCCCACCCCTGAAATCCCAGTCCCCTATTTCCCCTTACTACTACCCACTTTCTTATCTATAAGAACAAATCACCTGTCCCACTATATTATTCCTTACCACTTATTTTAACAATATATTTAACTCTCATTTAAGCACCATGTTAATCAGGCCCACTCTTCTGTTTCTCTTCCTAACCTACCTTCACCTTCTCATCTACCTCCCAGATACAACTCACTCTCCCCCTTTTCATATAACTACACCTTACCCCATACTGGAAACACACTCCACAACCTTTATTTATCCTTACCTCTATTCCCACAACAACTCTCTCCTTTTCCCCCCCAAAAAAATAATTCCTAACCACAGAAACCATATTCTCATTCCAAATCCAAATAAGCCCAAACTTGCACTCAACCTAAGTCTCAAACCTGATACTATGAACTCTAAATTCCTCTTTTCCCACATTTTTCAACTAATCACCATCATTCGTTCCGGTGACAGTCATCCCAACCCTTGACCCTCTCCATGTCAGCTCTCTAGCTCACCCTCACCCCTCCCCCTCTCGCTGAAAAGCCTTTCTCTTCACTACACTAAATGCCCAAAGTCTATGTAACAAATTACTCAAAATCCATGCCTGGCTACTCTACAACCACCCTGACATCCTCTCTATCTCAGAAACATGGCTTAAACCCCATATTAAAGACCCTGAAATCATTCCCTCCAACTGTAGCATCATAAGAAATGATAGAACCCACAAGAGAGGTGGTGGAGTAGCTCCTCTTTTCTCTTACTCTCTTTCAGTAACTCCTTATACTAAACCTGTTCCCCAGTTTGCTAACACCGAGCTAACCCTAGCCATCCTTTAGTTAAACAGGCACAAAAACATATGCATAGCCGCTCTTTATATACCACCTGGAGACAACATCCACACGCTAGAAGAAATCCTCTCCTGGTTCAGTGCTAGCGTTAATGATGAAACCTTAATCTTAGGTGATGTTAATATTAATCAGACCATCATACAATCTCCCACAAACTCCCAAAACCTCAACCTATATAACTTCACACAGCTAATCAATTCACTTACTAGACCCTCCAAGGACTGCTCCTCTGGTAGTACTCTTGAGTGGATACTTATTTCTCACCCACATAACTTTTCAAATAGTGGTACCCTTCCCAGCTCCCTTAGTGATCATCTCTGCCTTTGCTCTTCGTCTACCCTCATCCATCCATCTATCTCACACCTACATCTCTACTCGCTCCCTGAATGATTTCAACCCAAATTCCTTCTCTGACTCTCTAAAATGCATTAAATGGAACCCTCTGAAAACATTCCCACTGGATGGTGCTGTTACCTTTTTCAATACTGCATTCTTAAACCTGTTAAATAGCTTCACCCTCCAGAACAAAAAGAATTACATGTAAAACTGTCCCTTGGACAACCAAAGAAACTTTAACCCAAATGCATCTCTGAGACAAAGCATGGAAAAATTACCAGAAATATAAAACTCCCACCTCCCTATCAGAGTACAAACGGCTACTCAATAAAGTAAAAAAAAAAACATATTGCATCTGACAGAAAATCCTACTGCAACATACTCCAAAATAACCATAAAACTAACCCCAAAATGTTTTGAAATAGTATCTCTTCCCTTCTGCATCCTGGTAAAAAAGTTAACTCTTGCCCAGATCCTAACGCCTCTGATCTTTCCTTACCCACCCAATTTAACTCCTTCCTCATGAACTCTATAGCCAAACTCACCACATCCTTCACAAACAATGCACCAGTGTCTCCTCCACCCATCTCCCCTTCCACAAACACCAACACTTCCCAACTCCCCCCTTTCATCAACAAACCTATTCCTATCTCCACAATAAGAAAACTCCTTCAAAAATTAAAGCCTTGTTCTAATGCCCTAGATGGTCTTCTACCCAACTTCCTAAAAATAGCTGCCGATGGCATAGCCTTCCCCATCTCTATCCTAATAAATCACTCAATTCAAGAAGCCTATGTGCCCCTACTCTGGAAAAAAGGCCTTTATTATTCCCCTTCATAAAGGGGGAACAACAACATCCCTAATTTCCAGCCAATTGCCATCCTATCCCCATCTCTAAAATTTTAGAAAAATGTATTCACCTGCAACTATTACCCTACCTCTTAAACAAACACCTAGTAATCCCCACACAACATGGGTGTAGACCTGGACACAGCATCACCACTGCCCTCCTCTCCTTCTTTGAAATCATCAATAATGCTCGTGACTCTGGCTTCATAGTATCTACCCTCCTTCTTGACCTATCCAAGGCCTTTGACACTATTTCACATAATCTTCTCCTATCCAAACTCTCTAGCCTCAATCTATCCATTTCTTCTCTCAACTGGTTCTCCAGTTACCTCTCTGATAGGCAACAAGTCGTCAAATGGAAAAACTGCACATCATCCTTCCTTAATACTTAATACTCTCACAGGTGTACCACAGGGTTCTATACTAGGTCCTTTACTTTCTAACATTTTCATAAATGACTTCCATCAGTGTATCCCAAACACTAAACTTATTCAATATACAGACAACTCTATGATCATCTGCACTGCTACATCCATCCCCTCACTCCAGAAATTAAACCAAGGAGCCTTCTCATCTACCGAGCGCTGGATGTTAAACAATCACCTAGCACTCAATGCATCTAAGTCCAAAATCATGTTAGTTACTCCTTCTAGAAATACCATTATAGACAAAACTCTTTTTCCATAACCAGCCAAAACAATACATCTACTAAAATTGTCTCCCATACAAAGCTTCTTGGAGTCCTTATCAATGAGCAGTTAAGATTTGGTATTCACCTACAAACTAATATAAAAAAAACCACCAAAAACTAGGTATGCTTTATCGCCACAACCAATATCTTACTCCCTGTACTAAATATGTCTTTTCTACCACCTACCTCATTCCCTCCCTCTTCTGTGGGGCCTCACTTCTTAGTCAATCCTCTCTAAAAACAAAATTGTCCTCCTGCTATAACAAAATCTTTAATTCGCTACTGGATATAAATCCACCACCCACCACTGCAATGCCCTTTGCAAACTAAACTGGCTAGAACTACCCAACTATCTCTCTTATATCCAACTAACTTATGCCCATAAACCCATCTTCAAACCTTCTCTCTGCCCCTCCCTCTCCTCCTCTCTCAAAATGCATCTGCCTGATAGACTTCTTAGATCCACTAATCATAACCTGCTAGAAGTACACAAACCTGCTCACTCACCAGGCAAACTTTTATTATCCTTCTCTCTAGCACATCTTTGGAATTCCCTGCCACCACTTATTTGTACCACCCATAGCCACTCCACCTTTAAGACCTTGCTCCATTCCCAGCTCTCAGCTCACTGGGAATGTTCCTGCTGCCACCTCACATTACTTCACTCTACTTCACCCCTCTTTTCCTATTCCGGCACTCTCTCAACTCAGCTATAACACTGATCTCCACTATTCTTATCCTCCTTTTCTCTTCAAATATTACTTACTCCCTATCACTCCTTATTATTTCTTACATTTTTGTCTTGTATACATATAAGACTTATAACTCTTTTTCCCCTATTTCTCTACAAATTTGTTAATATGTCATGCAAGGCTCATTGCCACTACTGTTTTATACAATTATGATATCTTCTCTTGTGTGGATATTACCCCAATGCTCCACACAGAGCATATTACACTAATGATTTTTATTTTATATATATGTTTTTGTCTTACTCTGTTTTCAAATTGTAAGTTCTCAAACTGTGTAGTAACTTGCACTACTATATATATATATGTTTTGTTCTCATCCATTGTGTACTGTAATTTCTTACACTGTGTAATAACTTGTGAACATATGTAGATATTTTTGTATACTGTTTAAGGAGCTTTTCTCCCTGGGCCTCCATTGAAAATGGGCTCTTCTTGCCCCAGTGGAATATCCAGGTAAACAAAATGTAAATAAATAAATAAACTTTTGTATACAAATTCATGATGTAAATTGCATGTTATACTGCAAGGTATTTTTCCATTGTACTTAGTCAAGAGTATTTTAAATGTGAGATGGGGGAGTGTTATCAGTGACTGTTATATATATGTTAAAGATGTTAAAATGAGCAAGTACTTTTTTAGTTGTATGATATGCTGGCTTTATACTGTAAGAAGATCACAAAGGCTGGTTTGAAGCAAGTTAAAGTTCATATAATGTTGTGATCTTAGGCTGATGGGTTGGAGAGGTGTGTAAAAGTGTAATGGCATACGATAGTAATTTCCCTTGTTTCTACATGGATGGATGTCTAAATTAATGTCTATGGTTTGAGCTATAGACATGTTGTAAGAAAATAGGCTTGAGAAATAAAACCAGGTTTCAGGCATCTAGAAAGTTATTAATTTTTTTTATTAATGAATACTCTCAGTAGGAGACAGTTTTCAGTGCAGACAGTAGGCCAAGGATAGTCTGTACATTGTGTTCTGAGTGAAATTTACAAAGACTCTTTCATGCATCTGCAAACTTATTAGCTTTTTTATTATTACTGGCTGCTTTTACTTGGAGATAAACTGTCTGCAGGTGCAAGCAATTAATCTTGAGAGCTTTGAGCACTCTTTCATAAGAGGAATGTAACATTCAAAGGTATAGTGGCAAGCAATTCAGTGAAAAATAAACAAATTTTAAAACTGCGGGAAGTGAATAAAAACTAGTAGCCTTCCCAGCAGTCTTAATATGCATTTAACATAAAAGTATAAATTTATTTTCTTAAAAGTAGCCAGTGCATTTTTTTCTTAAGGCTAACAGTTAATATTAATATTTACTTAAAACATGCAAGCTATTTTCACATCTGTGAGGAGAATAGAACAGAACAAACAGTAAACAGTGTAAATTGGAATACAGGCTGTAGCATGCCCTCTAGTATGGGTAGCCTTATGTTTTGATTAAATAGTGCCTCTCCAAAGCTAAGAATACAGCATCCATGGGACCAGATGACATCCCGGGCTGTGTACTACATGAACTACAAAATAAACTGACACCTCACCTAAGTGTCATGTTTAATCATACCCTCACCTCAGCCTTCGTGCCCACTGAGTGGTGCACAGCTACAGTTATCCCACTCCACAAGGGTGATCCACCTTGGATCCTGGGAACTACTGCCCCATCAGTCTGATGAGGCTGATCTGCAAGGCCATGGAACGTATTATCATGGAACTTATAAACAAAGACATTGGCAACCTTAAAACACTGGACCCCACCCAGTTTGGGTTCTTGAAGGGCCAATCTTGTCTCCTAAACCTTATTGACATCTTCAAATCAGTCTCCAGAGCCGTGGATGAGGGTAAGGCAGTCCACAGAGCCTATCTGGACCACGCCAAGGCCTTTGACACCATCCCCCACTCTGGAATCATAGATAAACTTACTAAGCTGGGCATTAATCCCTACGTCACTCGAGGGGTTGCCAACTGGCTTACTGACAGAACCCACACTGTAAAAGCAGCTGACTTGAAATCCAGCTCCAGACAACTGGCAAGTGGAGTACCTCAGGGTTCAGTCCTGGGACTGTTTTTGTTTGGCATCTACTTCTCTGAAGTACATGCCAACACTAAGGGACTCTGACTAACAAAGTTCACAGATGACTGCAAACTGGGAGCCATTATTGAATCCCCAAATGATGTGGATACTCTAAAAAAGGGCCTTACATAAACAGATGCTTGGTGCCAGAGCCATGGGCTCAAGCTCAATGCCAAGAAATGTATAGTTATCCCCTTTGGGAAAAAAACATGTACCCATGAATTATCACATAGGTGGCAGTACACTAAATACTGAAAGTGTTATAAGAGACTTAGGGACACAGGTGGACAGTGGTCTCACCTTTAATAACCACATCACCACAACAGTCAGAAAATCCTTCTACGTGGCACACCTCATCACTAAGGGCTTTTCATCCAGAAAAAAGGAGGTCATTGCCCCACTGTACTCATCCCTCATTAGACCCATTATAGAATACAACGGCCCATTTGCTATGTACCTCTCAAGACATCTTCAACAACTGGAAAGGCCGCAGAAATACCTCACTAAAAGAATCACAGGCCTAAAGCAGATGCCCTATGCTGACCGCCTTAAAAAAACTCCAGCTATACTTTGTCGCATATATCTCTGCTTAACATACAAGGCCATGTCAAACCCAGAGCTGTTGGACATGCTACACTTAAAGAAACCCTAATCCCTCAGAGCCACACGCTCCAGGGTTCTAAATGTTGTCATCACAATAAGCAAAACATGCTGGAGGGATAGGTTCCTGACCCAGAGACTCCCCAGTCTCTGGAATAGACTGCCCATACATGTCAAGCAGAGCGCCTCTTTGGCCCTCTTCAAAAGGAACCTTGATGATTGGATGGGAGAAAGGAAATTCACCCCGGGGATCACGTCAGTTGCCCTGCTAGACAGGGGCCCAAGGAAGTAAATAGTGTGGGAAGAAATAGCCAGGGAATTGTTATGGCTAGGCTTGTATAGGCCCTAGGGCCCATAGCCTAGTACCAACCTATGAACCTATGTGTGCTGCCATCATTGCGGTTCAACTGCTCCTCTCTGGATAGATACCTAAATTTGTTGAAAATGTATATATTTGTGTGTACTTGTTCTAAGTTAAAAGTGGATAGAGGGTTCTGAAAATGTATCTTTTTTTGTTTGAGTATTTTCATTGAAGTGAAGTCTTGGAAAATGTGACATAGGTTTAAATGGAAATAAGAAGAAGCAACTGCTTAAATTGCCAAACTGTGTTTGCATGTAAGCCAAAAGTTTGAAATACACATTCAAAAGACCTGTCATGTATAATAGGTGGGTTATAGAATGTAAATGGCCTTAGATATCTAGACAAAACCAAGGAGTGCTGCATTATATTAAGAAATGTATGGAGCAAACAGCAATATTCCAGGAGACATGGATAGAAATGAGTTTGTAAATTTAACCAAGAAAGGATTTCAGGATGAATATTCAGCTGAATATTAGGGACAAAGGAAAATGAAGTAATAATACAGAGTGCTAGAGGAGCTCCAATAGTGATTGAAGAGGAAAAAAAGACAATAATGGTAGATTTGCAGTAGTAGGGGACTACTGGAAAGGGAGGAAGATCATGCTGGCATGCATTTATATTTCACCAAAAATTGCTATTATGGAGCTTAAATAAATTGTGAGAAATAATCATCTCTCAGCAGGGAATATTGTTTATAGGTGGGGACTAGAACTTGATTTGCAATAGTGAGGATATACCAGGGGATCTAGAAGGAAATATAAAAAAGAGGGTAGATTTTTGAATAAATACATGAGAATATGATGTGAATTCAGTAGTAGGAAATCAGAGAGAAATTACATATTATTCCTCAAGGTACAATAACTGGACTAGACTAGACAGCATTTATGTTTGACAGGAACATACGTATTTAATTGAAGGCTTTGACAAAGCTTCAATAATTATTTCAGATCAAGCACCAATAAAAACTAAAACAAAGATGCAGGGTAATTAAGTAAAAGTGATACACTGATGCTTTCCTACTAACGTGTTAAAAAGACAGACATTGAAGGAAGTTATTTGGGAGTTACTAGGGAAGGCACACATTTCTCCAGAATGGAGAGTTAGTGAGTAGGATAGAATGAACATGTAGTTTAAAAATAGGGTTAAAATAAAAGCAAATGAGATATGTGAATGAAGTAATATGAATTGTTTACAGAGGCTGGCAAAGGTTAAACTATTCCAGAATAAGAGGAATCTGATCGAACAAGAAGAGGAGTAACTGCAGAGTGCTAAAGACAAAATAAGGCGGAATTTTCATAATATGCATGATTTTAGAACAGTTGCTGTTCAGCAACTATTTTTATAACATCTCCAGATCAGTCAAAACTTGTAGCAGAACTTAGGCAATAGAAAGTAGAAATGGTTATCACCAAACTTAGGAAGCCTATGACAAGAAAAATAACAAGAGCTCTTATAGGTATTAGAGACATTTTAGAAATTTTGTGAACATTTATATAATGTAGAGGAATGTAGAAACCATGAAAAGGCAGAAACGGAAGAATTTATCGAAGACTTAATTATGCCAAGGTTAGAAGAAGATACAGATCAATGATAGGAAGGGATGAGATAATTATCCTGAAAGGTAGTCTCCAGAAACAGACAGTACTCCTGTGGAAGTTTGGAAGTTAGGAGGGAAGAAAATGATAAAGATCTGGAAAGTTTTGCTTAGCAATATTTTAAAAGGTAGGGTTGCAACCTTTCCAAATGTCCAAAGAAGGTCATTTTACATGGAAATGCCTGATTTTGCAGGGCAACTATACCCATAGCCTGTGCAAAGCACCAAACTTCATTTTTTGCTGAAATAAAATCTTATTTCTGTAGCATTTGAGTTACATATGTGGTGTCAAATGATATTTAAGCATTTGTGATGCAAATGATTGTTGTACATAACTATTAAAACTTAGGAAATATATTTGTCCTAAAATTTCAGGACATTTGCCATTTTTTTAATTTTTTTTTCATAGGAAACAACTGCCAAAAAAGGGACTGCCTTGTGCAAAGGGGAGGAGGTGGTAACCCTATTAAAAGGGGAGGAGGTATACCATCATCTTGGAAGAAAGCTGTGGAGGCTATCATTTGAAGAGGGTAATGACCCTTCAGACCCAACTTCATGCAGATCCATTTCAATTTTAAACCATGATTATAAAATGTTATGTCTATACTAGCTAAGAGAATGGTAAAGTTGTTACAAGAATTGAGAAATATGGATCAATGTGGTTTTGTGGAGGAGAAGCAAAAGAACAATGATAATCCAGACAGAATCGGAATGTAAGAAAATGCTTCTATTGTTAGTGGGTCTTGATGCAGTAAAAGTATTCTGATGAGATTTATGAGGAGAGTAATGGAGGTATTTGTATCCCCTGATAGAATAATAGGGTTAATTAGGAGGATGTATGAAGGGTCAGAGGCAAAAATTAGGTGGGAGCATTCCTTTCCAACAACCAGTGTTTGAAGAGAGGAACTTGGTGGAAATGTCATCTTTCCCCTTTGGTATTTGCTTTATATTTAAAGACATTGGCAAAGAAAATAAGGACTCACCAATTCAAGGATATAAATGGTATGGTACTCAAGAAAAGTTATTTGCAGATGATATTATTTTGTACTTGATAATCCCAGAAAAGGACATTTTAGTGTTACAAAATATTTTGAGACAATTCAAGGTCTTTCATGACATTAAATTAATGAAGATAAAAAAGGCTACAGCAGTTAATTATGTACCCGCAAATAAATTGGTTCAGCAATATCCATATTTATGGGGGCATAATAAAATAAGTATATAGGTGTCTGGTTTAAAAATGATTATGTTATATCAGTTAAGGATATGTGGGAAGAGACTAAATAAAAGATAATATAAAAAGAAGATTAAACTGGAAACGCTTGATTTTGGATATGGATTCCAAGATACAAAGAGTGAAAAAGCTTTTAGTCTGGTTAGCTTGATATACAGGTCAAGCATATTTTTATCAACAAGTGTAAAAGTTGTGGATAATATTTAATAATGAGTTGAAGGAATGTATTTGGAAGGGCAAGAGTTAAATGGGATAAATTGATTCTACCCATAGAGTAATGTGGTTTATGATTATCTGATTTGATTAGATACTTTAGAACTACACACTTAAGGCTCATACATGTAACACAAGCAGAAGGTTATAAATCAAATTGGAAAGAGTTGATGATGATAATGATGATGACGGTGATGAAAATTGAAGAAGTTGAAGAAATAAGGAAAGAGTAGGTTTTTGGATGCAGATCCTTAAGGAAAGTAAAAACTATAAAGAATATTGTATTCATAAAGTTGCAGAAAGGATTCAAAGAACTAAGCCAAAATGGGAATGAGGAAAGGAGATGTTGCCAATGGGGATGACTGCAAACAGGGATATAGAAAATAAACAAGAAGGGGCTTGAATTTACTGGAGAAAATTGGTTAAGGAACCAAGATATTGGGAGCAAATAACTACAGTGTGGAAGGGAACAGAATAGGATGGAATCAAACAGAACTTTAGAGTGCAGGTTAGAGACTGACTTCCCTAACAGGGATTGATATCTGAGTAATGGCAAACAGAAAAGGATAGAGGAGGAGAATCATGTTTAAGACCAGCTATGGTAGAGGTTTTTGTCAAGTCATGAACAGAAGCTGTTGTTAAAAAATAATTAGTAGGGCATATAAAACACTGCATGCTAAGTATAAAAATAAGTCAAAGGAGGACAGAAAAGATTAGGAAGAGAGAATTGAAAGGCAATTTACAAAGGAACAGGGAAGGACATCTGTATGTCTCCCAAGTATGTGGCAAAGTCCAGAGGATTTTTTTTGTAAGTGTTTGCACAGTTAGTTTTATACTTCAGTCATACTTCAGATGATTTTGTTTCAGGTAGATTAAATGCTGGAGGCATGAGAGAAAAGAGAGAAAATAGGCAAATGAAAAAAAAATTTTGGGAATGTAATGAGTTTACAGATTTCAAAAATTCCTTACTGAGTACTTTATCACAAAAGTTGGAGGAACAAATTGTTATAACTAAGGAAATTATTATTTTGAGCTGGGACACAGGATCTGAATTGCCTATGCCTTACTAAGTTTATTACTATAAGAAGTTGCTACAGACCTGGTTGAATGAGCATGTACTTTCTTTAGAAAAATTATATCCAATTTGTTGTAAATAAAAGAGATGCAGTCAGTAAGCCACTTAGCTAAAGTGACTTCAGATACTGGTTTACCCAATTTCAGATCAGCAAAGGATACAAATAATTGATCTGTAGTTCTATGTAAATAGAAATGCAACTGCCTATGACCATCAAGTTAATGTAATAAGTATTCTCCCTTGTTTGAGTAATTTGGAAAGAAAACTGGTAGATTAATGGATTGGTTAATGTTAGAGTGTGACACAACTTTGGGTAAAAATATTGCATTAGTTCATAAGGAAACTCTATCCTTATGAAAAACCAGATATGGAGGTTTCACCGGCAAGACCTGGATTTCTGAAATTCGTCTGGCAGAAGTAATGGCAAATAAAGTTTTCCAAGACAGAAATTTAAGATTGAAATCATGGCCAGATTCAAAGGGTGGAAGGACCAAGGATTGCGGTACCAGATTTAGATCCCATGGTGATGTGGGATCTTTAAAAGGAGGTTTGAGTAGAATTGTATATCATAAGAAGGTTTTACATACCTTATTAGAAGCCAGTGGAAAGCCATCAAATCCAATATGAAAATTAGAAATTACTGCCAACAGGACTTTAACTGTTGAAGAACTGGCCCCTTGGTTAAACAGCAGCATCAAGAAGTCTAGAACATCATGAATAAGGGCAGAAAAAAGTGTTCACATGGCTATGAAGTGCCCAGTGTACAAATCTTTTCCATTAACTAGCATAAAGTTTCCTTGTGGATGGTTTAAGGGAAGATAAAATTCAGGGGACAGGGGATGAGAGCATCAGTTGTCTGGCTATTACTGGAATTGGAGAAACCAAGCTGTCAGCTTGGGATTCAGAAGGTCCAGATGTATCATGCCTGTTGAGTGAGACAGGAGATGTGGAGCTGAGTCCAGAATCCAGGGCTGATGAATTAAATGAGGCCACAGGAAAGGAAACCAAATCTGTTGAGGCCAAAATGCTGCAATAAGAATAACTTTGCTCTTCAACCTGGCAGCTCTCTGAAGAAACGTTGGAATCAGAGAGATCAGAGGATATGCATAAAGTAACCAGGGGGGTCAATTGTGGATAAGAGCATCCCTCGGTGACTCCCCCTGTAGGGGGATTAAGCTAAAGTAGCTGCTGCACTTGTTTTTCAGGGGAGATGCAAAAAGATCACAGCAAGGCTGGCCCCACTTGTGCAAAATCAACTGCACTGCCTTCTGGTTGAGGGACCATTCCTGAGGTAACAGAATGCACCTGCTCAGTTTGTCTACTAGCACATTGGATTTCCCTAGAATGTGCATTGCTAAGAGAAAATGCTTGAAAGATATTGCCCATTGCTACACCCTTAGTGCTTCTCGACAGGGCATATGATCTGGTCCCTCCTTGTTTGTTCATGTACTAAACCACTGACATGTTGTCTGTTTGTATCGCAATTGTTCCCGAAAAGCTTGCAACACTAAAGCAATGCTCTCAACTCTAGGATGTTGATATGCAAATTGGTCTTTTCAGGGGACCATATGCCTTGGACTGTCTTTCCCAGGTAATGCCACACCAACCAAGCTGGGAAGCATCCGTGGTAACTGTGGCCTTGGGCTGACAGGGGACAAATAAACAGCCCAGTACTACTTGTTCTGACTGGATCTGCCATATCAGATTCTTCTTTGCACGTATTGGTGATTCATATTTTTAGCGGATAAAGGGAGTTGAAGTATTGACCATTGAGATGCCAACATCCACTGAAGAATCCTCATATGAAATCTGGCCAATGGAGCTAAGGTTATTGCTGCTGCAGCTGCCATCGATCCCAGTGCTTGAAGAACCAGATGAGCTGAGACTGTAGTACTGCAAATTATCTTTTTTACTTGTGATCTTAAAGTTTGAACTTTGGAAAGAGGAAGGGAGGTTATGGTTGATTTTGTGCCGAGTAGTGCTCCTATGAACTCTAGACTTTGACTTGGTTCTAGGTGAGATTTTTCATAATTTATGGTTATTCCTTGCAGTGCACAAGTTGGGATAACTTGTTCTCTTGCCATGATAAGCTGATGCCTGGTCGGGGCAGAAATGAGCCAGTCATCTAAGTATGGAAACATCCAGAATCCCTGCAGTGTCAATTGTGCTACTACTGCCATACATTTGGTTAACACCCTGGGGGCTGTGATGAGACCAAAGGGCAGTGCTCTGAACTGGTAATGACTGGCTCCCAGCCAAAAGCATAAGAATTCCCTGAATCGGCTGAGCATCTTTATATGATAGTACGCATCCTGTAGATCTACTGTGCACATGCAGTCATCCTTTTCCAAAAACAGAAGAGTGGACTGAACCATGACCATCCAGAACTTGTTCTTCTGAGCAGATTTGTTTAGGTTTCTGAGATCCAGAACTGGTCTCCAGTCCCCTGTTTTCTTTGGCAATAAAAAGAATCTTCAGTAAGTTCTGGATCCTTTCTAGTCTGGGGGATCTCTTGAATGACTCTTTTGTCTAGCAGCTTTTATAGTTGAATTGCTCCTTGTTCTCTATGATTGGGAGGAACATCAGGGATTCTTCTGAAAATCAGAGGAGGAAGGGAAAATAGTATTATACATCCTCTGGATATGATCATCTGCACCCAAGTATCTTTTGTTATTTATAGCCAGGCTCTGTGATACAGGTACAAATGACCCCCAATTGCCTCCAGAGGGGGACAACTGGGCCTCCTTTCAAGAGTGCTGGAAGGATTTTCCAAAGAAAGATTCTCTGGACCCCTGATACTGCAGGTCTTCTCTCTTGTGCTATGAGGGCAGCGTCTACCATTTGAATTTTCCCCTCTGCCTGTGGGGGAATACTCTCCATGTATGCCCTAGAAATATCCTTGTGATTTGTTGAATCACATCTTTCCACGGCCTCAATGATTCCTCAAAAAGGATCTTTTGGGAGTGGAATAATGTACACCCATGGCAAAAAGGGGCTTTCCATCCTTCTCACACCTGGACAAAGTGTCTTTTACTTTAGGACCAAAAAAAGATATGCTCTCAAAGGGAGCATTGATGAACATAGACTTACAAGGCGCCGCAAAATCACACAAATCCATCCAAGTGTCTCCCCTAATGGATACACCTGAACCCGCTGCCTTTGAGGTTCCTTCTGCTACATTAGAAATAAGCCTTATGGATGAGTTAGATATTGGTTGTAGGGTCACCAACTGAGAAGTGACAGAAGCTTTCACTTCTTCAGAAACAGTTCCTGTGAGGGTATCTTATAGTTAATTAATCATATCCCTCTGTAGTCTGGTGAAACGTGCCAAATAGTTCAGAGACCTTAAGATAAAGGCATAGACACACATTTCCCAAATCTGTCCATTGCCCGCAACTCAGTGGGGTGAACAGAGGAACTCTCCTCTCCAAGTTCCTTTTTAGTGGCTGCTGCCATGACCATGGCATCAACAGGGGTCCTTTGTACCAGAACTCTCTATCTATCCTCTGATGGGGTCATAATTTTGTTGGGCTTAATGGTGTCAGGTTCCTTCCATGCCTATCGAGAGACCAAGTCAATGAGCTCGTTGGCAGGTGGAGTCACTCAGGAAGTAGATGAGCTGGTACCAAATGCCTCCAGTAGTACAGATTCCTCCAATGAAGGGTTGCTGGTCTTCCAGACACCTCTCTGTTTCAGGATTTTGAGGATGTCTCTGAATGAAACATCATCAGGAGGTGACCGTGGGGACCCTTTGTCTTCCTCAAAATCTGTATCCTCGGTGATAGTTTCAGGAGAATCTAAATGCCTCCTCTTGCATGTCCTCTTCTTATGGACCTCCTCAGTAGGGTATTCTGTGGAGGTATCAGAAGAGTCAAAATACCCAGATGAGAGTCCTGGGGTTTTGATACTGGCTATCCCTGAGGAGAGGTTAGTTGAGACTCTTGGCACAGGACCCAAGGGAATAGGCACTGTCTGAGTCATAGTTACTGACAGAGCTCTCTCCAAAGTCCTAAAGACAGACCTTCCTGTGGAGGGATAGGAACCTGGATCCGAGAAAAGGGCTTTCTGATCCCTGGTCCTTACCTGCTCTGAGGAATGCCTCCTGAGGCAGAAGCTGGAGCCAAACTTAACACTGCTGAGGCTCTGAGGTGCAGAGATGGCTCAGAAGCTCTTGCAGTTGACTGAAACACCTTGGATCTGACAGGGCAGAATTGGCTCAGAGAACTGTCTGGATCTGACTGCACCAAAGAGCTCATAGCAAACCTCGGATCCAAGGATACAATGACCCTTGGATCCAAAGTAGGCGGGCCTGGACAACTCAAATCTAGGGGCTCTGAGACCATGGAAGGAGTCAGAGGAGGAAAACTTACAGGTGGAGTTGTGGATATATGGGCTTCCTGACCCAGTGGGGTAGGAGCCGTGGTCCAAATTGGCTGTGTCTGCACTGAGTGGATCTCTCTCACTACCCTCTCCACATCCTCTACAGTAAGACTTCTAGAAGAGCGAGAGGAATGCATTAAAGGTGATTCTGGTCTGTTCAAGAATGGAGATGATACTCTTGATGGGACTGGTTCATTGATGAGGAGTACATTGTTCTAGGCAAATAAGTCACATCTGAAATTTTTGTCTGATCCAAAGCCTTCAGATATGAGGAATCCTTAACCTTTGGAGACTTGTGATCTGAAGAAATAGTTGGATCCAATTTTAAATTTTTAGTCTTTGATCAGAAGAAGTCAGATCCAAGAGTTTTGCTTTCTTCTTCTTTAATGGATCCAGAGAAACCATAGAATCTGAAGGTCTTTTTAAGATTTCCCTGAGGTCTTGGAGGAAGCTGTTGAAGAGCTCAGAGAAGTGTGAGGTACTGTTTTAGATATGTCTCCAGAAATGGCTTCACCAAAAGGGGAGGGCAATAGCTCCTTCTAAATTAGTTTATTTTTGTGTTTAGCCAACAACCTCAGGTTAAATGCATGACAAACAGCACAACTTTCCTGTAGATGAAGTGGACCAAGGCAATAAACACAAAGACTATGTGAGTCAGAAAGGGGAATTTTCTGACCACACTTCCCACATTTTTTTAAACCTGCTGAAGTTTTCTCCTTTTCAACCACAGCAACAATAACAAAACAGAAAAACTAATTATTAACAGCTAATAATAAATCTACAAGTAGATGTCTAGAAAAGATTTTTTTTTTATTGGAAGAAAGGGAAGAAAAAGATGAATCAAACTACCTACAAGAAACTACTTTAGCACAGCAAAGAAAGAGAGAGAAATAGTGATACTAAAGATAGTATCAAGTGTACATTAGTACTTGAAAAAAGGTGACAGGAAATATAGAATATATAAATATTACAGCAATAATAACAAAAATAAGTACTTATCCAGATGAGTAGCTCAAGACACAAATCACCACGTCTTTCACCTAATGTCAGCAAACAAGATCTGAGGTAATGAGGGTTGGTGCATTATGGGTAAGGGAGAGCCTTGAGAGTTCAAAGTTGCCACAATATTTTGCAGTGGCCAAGTTGGATCCAAAGTCTCGGATCTGAACCAATCAGTTGAGGACAGAATGAAAACTGACAACATCAGATCTATGATTTCAGTTATGCTAAGCAGAGCAGTGTCACCTCCATGCTCAGAACAGAATCCACATAGAAATATAATGATAAATCTGTAAGTATATACATTTTTCAGTATTTTATAAACACAATGCCTATAAGATAGCAACTGAGTAAGGGTAAATGAACAGCATTATATAAAGACACTGCTATTGCAGACTTTCAGAGTTTGCAAACAAGCTTTTCAAGGAAATTCTGGGGCAAAGCCAAGTGACAAAATATCACAGCTAGAGCAGTAAGTCTCATGACCATATCCAGTGCCAAAATACAATGAACAGGTACTAGGCAGGGGGCTTTATGTAATGTAGGGTATGGGGCATAACTTTACTTATTAAGCATATGGTAAAAATGTGAAAAGGAAAGGCATCAGATGTGAAAGTGTTGGGCAATGACATGCAGAAGGCCTAATATGCTTCCATAGTCCCCTCTCAACTTAGGAGAGCTGATGCTTCCCAAAGCTGATTTGCATCTGCTGTGGTGGCAGAGGATATCATGGGATAGCCTTCCAGTGATTGTCCATGGTATTTTGTTCACATTTGAGGACACACAGGAGTTCATGCAGGGTCAAGTTAGTTCATCTGAGCAATACCTACAGTTGGCAGTACCATACCTCCTCTGTGTTCTCCATCTGTGGCAGATACAATTGTACAAAATAGTGGATGCACCAAAATCAAACAGGGTATGGAGAGGGCAGCCTATTGATGCCATGATGTCTTGTGCTACACTTCCTTGGATGGTCCATGATGTAACTGTGGGTGAGAAATAGAATCACATCATAGTACACAGCAGGTGGCACCTTCTGCCACTCCTGGAAAGCAGGTATGATTTCACCTCCCCTGAGAAAAGCCAAAGCTATTATAATTTATATTTACATAGTAAAATGTGTATCCATACCATATTGTATGGCCAGGTAGTGCTACTGTATTTACCTACACAGAATTTCCGCATAATGGAATAGGCAACCTTTAATAGTCGCTGAAGTTAGGAAACATCTGACAGCTGTGATGGCTATTCTCCCAAAAATCTGTGAACACATACTCTTCCTTAAGCTCCAGTGTGTTAGAATGAGACTCCACATGGTAGTGCATTAGGGCATTGACCAGGTGTGCCATGCTCTATGGTGCAGGGATACTTGCATTGCCATTGTCCTACTGCCAGTCTGAGGATTGATAAGTCACATGCACTCATCCAGGTCATGGGCTCTCCTCTTTTCGCTGAACGACTGCTATAGCATGTGGTTAGCTCCATCCCCCTCCCCCAGGATAGGCACACCCATCCTCCCTAACAACTACATCAAGCACCTGAGCCACTAACTGACTTGAAGGGTTGTAGTCAGGTCTTTATCCTTCTATGCTACTGGGCCAGCTACAGTGAACTCTATACATTTACAAGTTACAAAGTTTTTTAGTACATTTAAATGCAAAAATACTTTTGAGAACACTATAAAACTATAGATAAATGTAAGTACATGACATACAATGATAATTAAATAATTAAACAGCCTTGAAAATGTGTCATGTTGCATATGTAATAGAGGTGAAATATGGGCATCATATTACTGTATTGTCTGTGTAGTTTTTTAACTATCTGTGAGACATTTACACTTGTCCTATGTAAGTGCCTTTTATTTTCTGATTATAATCCCCACAATGTTAAATTGTACACAGTTTAATTGACTGCCAAACATTTTATTTAAAAACCTACCAAAACTGGTTTTAACTATTTTCTGTATAAACTGTGACACACTATGAAACAGTGATGGTTTTGGACATGTGTAGTCAGTTTGATAGTATTTCCTAACATAAGCCTGGGTTAGTACCTCACACAGAAAAAAAAAACTTTCACTGGAGAGTAGACTCACCTGAAGCAACTTTTGACTCAAGGTGTCTTTTCTGAGAAATAACAATTATGTTTTGGAGGAGGTAAGTACATGGAATTTTACACAGAGAAATCACACAAAAAATATTCTTGGCTGAAGTTAAACCACATCAGTGGTACTACACATTTATACATTTTGGGTGATATTCATGCTTGATACACAAGTGCACAGTAGGCATGTCACTGACTGCACCCAAGCATAGGGAAGATGCAATTCAGAGACATAATCTACACTTATGTTCTGCAGTAAAAAAATCGTGAAGAACTTTGTATACAACTGATTACATAATGAGATGTAATTAAAAAATGTGTGCAAGACGTGGGGCTTGCGTAGATACGGTATTATTCCTGCCTTTTGTGATTCACACTTACAGTTTGCTATGCAAGTGCGTGCTGTCTACTTGTCTAATAGTGAATCCATACCTTTTCCAGCTACTTTGCAATTGGCGAAAATGCTTGGCTTTGCTGCAAGCATTGATGTAGCCCAGCCTTGAGCTCCTGTCCTACTGGCCTCAGAGGCAGAGATATGGACAAAGAAATTCCCAGTTCATTTTTGAAGAGCAAGAGCTGCTTGACAGATTTAGAGTGGACAGCATGATTATATTGGCTTTGATGAACTAATACACCTAATAAACTGGAACTGGGTGAATGTGTGGCCTTCTTATTCCTGTGGATACCAAGGTACATATAGTCCCCACTATAATATACTTGCCACAGGGACTTTCCAGAGACAGACTGGTGGAACATTGCATGTCTGACAGGCTTCTGATTCATGGATACTGCAGCAGTCCCTTGATATACTTACACCCCATACAGATGAGCATTTCTGTTTCCCAGAGACACCTCAAAACCAGGCTAGCACGATTTGTGCCCTCTATGGAATGACACATTTTCCTGAGGTGCTTTGTGTAACAGATTGAATACATATGATTATTGGGGCCCCATCCGGAGCACGGAGTGGGGGGTACCACAATAGGAAGGGTT
The DNA here is from genome assembly GCF_019279795.1 of Protopterus annectens. Classification (NCBI taxonomy): domain Eukaryota; kingdom Metazoa; phylum Chordata; order Ceratodontiformes; family Protopteridae; genus Protopterus; species Protopterus annectens. Next base: position 1,001,956,872 of record NC_056731.1, read on the forward strand.
ACCATTCCACTAAGTGCCAGGTAGTGTGCTATGCAGGTGGCTGCATTGGCAACATATTAGCCAAGTATCCTGGCAGTACCCATAATTCCCCCATATGACACACAAGCTGACTTTACTACCACTCCCTGTGTAGTCGGATTCCATTTGGTAACCTAGATGGTAAGTACACCCTAACTGTGTTCCCTTTAGTTATTCCTCTTTGTAGTGATTAAGGCTTTAATGACTTACCACCACCCAGATCTTAATGAGTCCCCACCCTGTTATGTTTTCCAGGTGAGGTAGACTACCCACTCAACCGTGGCTAATGACATCAGCCTGTATCACACAGGGAGCTGCAAAGGTGTGCTGTAAAACATTGACCTGTCCCAGACTCATATTAGTTCTTGAGCAAGTGTTTGGCCTGCTAAACGCCTGCTTCCACTACTTGGATGAGTTGGAAGAGCCCATCAGTATCACCCTGCTACTGTGTGTACAATGCTTACTAGTTGTTGTATTCTGTAGAATATGATTATGCATAAGTGTGGTGCACAAATGCCAGAAGTAATGACCGATGGTAGTAGGGCATCTCCCTCTAGCATTCTTTCTATCAGTGAAGACAGTGATGGTGGCCAGCCAACAGTAACAACATAGCACCCTCTCGGGCAGGCTCATGGCAGCACAGACAAAGTAGTGGCATCTAGTCCACAACAATGAGCCATGGTATTCACTATGTGGTAGTTTAAAGTTACATAGATAATACCTAGAGCATGAAGTGTTACCTGTAGGCTATGCTGAGTAGCAGACTGTCAGCTCCCACTGTGCATCAGATATGTCTCCATACACTATACATAAATGTATAGTTCAGTGGGGAGTGGCACAAATGATGGTTATACCAAAAGGGGGCAGGGGTTTAGAAAGTTGGCAGGGATGTGGAATACAGTACAGAGAGATGATTGCCTTTTCCTGTTAATACATATTGAAGAATTGTATTTTTGTGGTAATAAAGTTAGTTTCAGTTCATGATGTAAATATTGTTGCTATTGTAGTGCCAATGTTTTATTATTTCTTATCTGTCAGGTGCCATCATGTTTATTTTTGCTTTTGTTTTTTTCCAGCATGAAGGTATGTACAAATGGTGCCAGTCATCACACAGGTGGTTTGTTACTTAGTGTACTTCCTTCTGCCACTTGTTTGGATAGTTGTTGGTTGAGGTATGTCTTACAGCCTGGAATGCTGTGATTCTGTGACAAAGCTGAATTATGTCATATACAGAGTACTGCTGGGGGTGATCACAAGGTTTGTGAGCAGATACTAATATGTCAGCTTGATACCAAATTGCTACTCTGACAAGATCTACTAGATGCAGGTGAATCTGTTGACATTGACCAAACAGTACTGTGGGACCTAGACCTTGGCTCAGAGGTCCTTCCTTGTGATGTGGACATCTGGCGAGACCTAGCTGCCTTATTCTTAGGTGAATCCACATCCATGACTGCAGGACATTGTTTGTACATGTAGTGTCTGGGCTACTCTTCCTCCACACATATGGACCAACCCTCAGCCATGTCTGACACTGTCAGCAATGTGTCTCTGGTAACCACTGCGGGGTTATGAGCTGACAATGAACCCATATTTATTTATTTAATTTTATTTATTTAACATTTGTTAACCGGGAAAGTCCGACTTGGAACGAAGCCAATTTTCAGCGGAGGCCCGGGGAGAAAGGCTCCAGATGCATGTCTTTGTAATATGCATATGAGCAACCACGCTCCACATGAGGATTATTACTGCATTGTCCATAGCTTCCACCCTTCTCGTGTACTGGTGCATTTCCTCACATGTACACCACAGGACTCAAATCACTTTCACCTATCTCACAATGACAGTGACCAGGGCTGAACTATTTCACAGCACATCTGCTGCTGGGTGGACTAGGCTTTGCAAGTGTCTAGAGCCAGCTATGATTGATAGCCTTCCCTGACACCCCTGCATGCAGGCTACACAGAAGGCAATGGAACCTCAGACATTGCATTGTCTTTCTCCAGAGATTCAGCATGTTCACAAAAAGCAATATTGACCTGTCAGGTTATTCCACCTTCTAATAATGGCATTTCTTCATGATACACAATGAGTGAGTCTGCGTCACTGATTATAGCGCTATTAACCTGTATGAGGGGAGGAGGCCTTGCCAGTACCCCTTGCAACTGTGTTCCACTATCCTGAGGCTGTGTCAAGACTAAGAAAGTAATGACATCATCAACAACTATTCTGCTGTCAGTATCAGCCTGATGCATTACAACACAGCATGTGATTGTTTCCGGTGCTGAGCCTGTGAACAAATAAATATTTTTTATAATCTAAGCTGTATAAAATATTTGAAAATCTAATACAATTTGGCAATAAACGTGATGACACATGCCATGTGTTATCTGCTCCTGTAGAGGTGTGTGGAAGCATTTGTCCTACTTCATTAATGCATTCATGCAATGCAGTAAATATATATACAGCTTGGTCCTGTGCATTGGCATTGCCAGATCCGGAAGCTCTAATAAATAAGTGAATTAATTTGTAAGTACAGTACTTGAAAAGTGACCACTGGCCAGTAATGTCACTGTACTTCATACTTTAATATCAACAACAGACTGACACATGCCTCTCAGCTGTCCAGATTTTCACAGAATATCCCAGAGTTTTACCTCATTTTTTTTTGGTCTGTTCCTTACAGCATTTATAATTTTCTGGCAAATCATTGATTAGTCAAGTCACTTAATAATGTAATACATTTGAGTTCATAATTTTCAGAAAATACATGTTTATGCAAAACCTATTATTCTAGTAACTTTCAATGTTTATAAGAGTAATTTACATTTTGCCCCTGACTTTGGGCCTTTTCTCTCCCATTATGTTTGGCTGTGTCCAGATTTATTGCTATTGCACTATTATGAAACTTCTTCTGTTCTGATCTTAACTGTAGTTATTTTAAAGTACTGGCTTTAATTCTGGATTTGTGTGACTCTTCAGAGAATTGTGGTAATCACTGGCACACAAAATGGTGGCACTCAGAAAATTTCAACAAGTTTTATTCAAGTTACAAAGCTGTTATGAAAATGAGGCTTGTTAGCACATACCTCTGTGAATCACATTATCGTGTTCAAGTTTAGCATACATTGTAGGTAAATTTGTATCACATTGAACAAGCTGTAACAAACTCATGCAAGTGCATTCATACTGCTTATGTACATGCTTTGAGGCACTAAGATGGAACAAGGGCAGCCTGTTCTAGTGTGTAGCTAGCATACCTCTACACTATCCAGATTTTCACAGAATGTACAGATTTTTCCATCATATTTTTGGTATGTTCCTCAAAAAAATTTGTTTTTCTGGCAAATCATTGGTAAATCATTGAGGATGGAAGTCAGAAAATAATGATAGGCAATTGAGTTGCAGGCTTCAGAAAATTCATGCTAATGGAAAACCTGTTATTCTATCAACCTTCTAAGTTTCTAAGATGAATATTTAAAAACTGTCCCTATTTTGGGCCTTTGTCCCCCCATTATTTATGGCTTTGTCTGGATTTCTTGCTCTGAGAGGTTGAGAGGTATGGTAGCCAGGAATTTATAAACTGTAGCCATATTACACCCCCCCCCCCCCCAGTAAAAGGTATAGGTTATGGCAGAGAGCACTGGATTACAGTTACAGCCATACATCACCACTAACCCACATAAAATGCATAGACCATGAGTTGTCATTGCAGCACATTTTCTTTAGCTACATCACACATTAGGCCTGTTGGCTGCAGTGCTACTCTGCAACAAATCTCTGCAGAACAGCCAGGAGACTTCACTTACACGGCAGTATGTGACAAGCCAAAGTGCCATATCATGGGAACCAGTGCCACAAATGTTCAGTGACACTAGTGCTGGCATTCAGAGCTAAGTGCCTGTGCCACATCACTTCAGCCAGTCCCAAAGGTTCACCCACTTCAGTGCCAGTATTCAGCACTAAGCCTGTGTGCCACATCTTGACTAAGTCCCACAAATGCAGTCACACTAATAATGATGTGTAGCACTAAAAGACCTCTGTACCACAACTTGGAAGGTGTTCTACAAAGTAACATCCATCGTCTGCATTCAGGTAAGCCAGGCTAATATTTTCTACCCATGGCCGGAGTAACATTAATGCATCTAATCAGACCACAATAATCACCTTTGAATTCAAAGATTTTAAAAAGACAAACCTGTTAAAATTATATGATGATCTTTCAAAAAAAGAATAAATAAATAAAAGGCAACATTTTCAGCCTCCATGAAGCCTCAGCTATCACTTATGCTGAAATATTTTACTCAGGTTTAAGAAACAGCATACATCAAGCTCTTGTAATCAGCACGCAATATACTGAGGAATGTAAAAATTAACCATCTTGGGGGAATGCAACATTAACAAACTATATAATGAAAGAAAAACAAACTAATTAAAGCCTATAATTAATCAAACTATCCACATTAAAGACTATCTAAAAGTGCAACAAAAATATGAATGTTACCTTAAGGAAGATCACAGTGGAACACAAATTAAAATTAGCACCCATAGTCAAAGATAATCTTCATACACCTTTCTTTAACTGCATCAAATGATTTTAGAAAAAGCAAACATCAATGGTCTGAATTAATGCATAATAGTGCTACCCACCCTGATCCTAAAGATACTGCTAATATATCAAGGTTGTTACTATCGACAAAAGAAGGGTATTGCTATGGGGATGCCTTGTGCAAACTCATATGCAAACCTGGTTTTGGCACACTGGGAAGATGAAGTGATTTTTAATACTGCACATGAATGGACAGAACATCTGGGATACTGTGTAAGATTTGTGGATGATGTATTTATGTTGTGGAAAGGTACCTGTGATGAGCTACAATTGTTTAGAACTTATTTAGAGTACACCACTGACTTTTTAAGATTTAGTATGTCATGTTCTGACACTATTGATTAGTGGCATGTGCAACTGAATAAAGGGAGTGAGGGTTCCATAAAAACATCCACGTATAGAAAAGGTTGTTGGACGAATAGCCTTCTGGCCTTTGACAGCAAGCATCCCAGACATTTGTTTAGGAACATTGTGAGGGGACAGGTTTACAGGGCATCCAGTCTCTGCACTGAGGAAGAACAATTTAAGAGAGAGTCAGATTCTCTAGTCACTAATTTTAACAACAGGGGCTATAGAAGAGAAGTTGTTGAACAGGTTGTGATGCAAGTAGAAGGGATAGGCTGTTGAAGGTCAAGCCATGGTTCTCTGATACTAGAGTAGTAATAATGGAACAACAGAGTCTTGGCAATAGTAACAACATAAAAGAAGACAGGTTACATGTAGTTCTAAAATACAGGAATAATATAGGGTGAGTATGTGATATCATACGACATAACTAGAAAATTTTGTTAACTGATGAGATGCTTAATGGTATAGTTGGAGCAACACCCTCCTTCAGCTTTAAGCGTAACAACATTCTGAAAGATTTACTTTGCAAAGAACAAAATATGGTTAAGACAATAGCATCTCAGTGACAAGGTATTTTTTCATGTAGGCACTGCAAGGCATGCGCTTATATTATGAGACAAAATTTATTTGTTCATCCCATTACTGGTAAATGTTATTCCCTTACCCAGTATGCTGATTGTCAAACATGCGATGTTATTTATTTGGCCCAGTGCAGAGATTGCTGTTCATTCTATGTAGGCAAGACCAACTGCCGATTGAAAGAAAAGATTCTAAAACATCTGTTAGCAATACGTTTAGGTAATGTTCATAATGCTTTATACCAATATATTATGATGAATGCTGAGCACACATTTGTTTTTATGGTATTACAAGTTGTGAGACCAAGTGCCAGAGGTGGTGATATATTCTAAATTTAACTGAATTTAATGAAACAAAGTGGATTATTGAATTAAGGGCTGATAGAGCCCCTGGTTTGAATGGAGTCATCCCCATTAAATTCACCCTTAAGAGGCAGAGGGTTCAATACTGAAACAGCATTGGTTATTATTTCTTTTAAATGGGCATTTTATCTTTGTGTGAGTTATCTGCTGAAGGGATAAACCCGAAAGCACTTATCTGAGTTTGTTATTTTAATAAACATTTTTTTGTATTGTTTTTACCAGCCTGGAGGTCTGGCGGCATATATATATATATATATATATATATATATATATATATATATATATATATATATATATATATATATATATATATATATATATATATATATATATATATATATATATATATATATATTTCTGTGTCATATACTTTGTTACTTGGCTATATATTTCTGTGTCATATACTTTGTTACTTGGCAAGATGAATTTTTGGTGAAGAGGACCTCACATTTTTTGTACAAGTTATAGAAAATGGCTATCATTAGGGCCCCTCCCCATAAAGAGAACCCACCTCAGATTCTGAGAACTATAGACCTATAAGCCTAATAAGTGCTATTTGCCAAGCCATACAGTGTATTAAATTATATCTGATTTCATCAGCTCAGATATAAAAAATATTTATGCTCAAGACTAACAACAATATGGTTTTGTTGAAAGGAAGTCATATCTACTTAATTCAGTAAACTTCTTCAAAAAAGTCACTAAAGGTGCCTATAACAACCATGCAGTTCATTACAGTGTACCTGGATGTAGCCAAGTCCTTTGACACAGTCCCCATGCTGGTACTCTAGATAAGCTTCAATGCCTAAACATATAACCCTAATGTTGTAAAACAGATATCAAGCTGTCTGACTGGAACATCTTATGTTGCTAAAGGAGCAAGTTCTACCTTAGGAAGCAGAAATCTAGTAAGAGGCATTCCTCATGGATCAGTACCAGGATCCCTTTTGTTCAGCATTTACTTGTTAGATTTCTGAGCTACTGACTCAGACTGACCGCTAACTAAATTTGCCATTGACTATAGGCTGAGTGCTGTCATTCACTCAGCATGATATCATTAAAGGCTAAACCATAACAATTCAGTGAGGTATTAGGAAACTGCCTTACGTTAAATGCAAAGAAGTGTAGCATTCATTTTAGACAGCACCCTACTCCAAAATTATATGGTCATCAGAGATCTTGACATCCTTACACAAAACTACCCATCTTTTGGCCACTATGTAGCAACCTTAGTCAGGAAGTCCTTCTGTCTAGCCCGGTTAATAAGTAAAGGCATCTCATCAAAGTCAAAAGCAATTATCTTTCCTGTATACTCTACCTTGATCAGACCAAACATAGAAAACAATACCATTATTTTGTATGCATTTCCCCAAAGACATCATACAGCTCCAAAGACCCCAGATGTTTCTAAATAAAAAGATCACCTGAAGATCCTTAGTTACCAAGACAGACTTAAAACTCTATACTTGTACTCTGTCTCGTATAGATTGTGTGCAGTAAATTATGTCCACCTTTCCCTATTATTAATGACTCAACCCTCCTTGTTCTCCTACACCTCACAAAAGCAAATGGTTTCGTAAACACTCAAGTCTCCAGCAACAAAAAAAAGACATGCTAGAGGGACAAATCTGTTGTTATTCAGTGGTTCTCCCATCTGTGGAATATGTTACATAAAAAATAACAATGTGATATTTTGCTTTAATGCAGACCTTGATGATTAGATGGGCACCTGTACATTCATACCTGCCCTGACTTATTTTCCCTCTTGGGGGCAGGAAGTGTCCTATAGGTTCATATGTTCATAGAGGGTTACTAAGTTACCGGTACTAGAGCCCTTACAAGCCTAGCCATATTTATCATGAGTTGCCCCGATTGTCGGTGGTTAGGTGAGTGAAGTTTATAGAGGTAAGGGTCTATGGTAGCTAATACTGACTTCCTCTGTCCAGGAGTAAATTTGTGGTCACCCATCCATTCATCTAGGTTGCATTTGAAGAAGGTCAAGGAGCGGTTCTGTTTCACATGAATTGGAAGTTTGTTCCGGAGAAGTGACAGTCTCTGGGAGATGTATATATATCTCCAACATAACTTGTTCATGTCAGAGGCTAGGTTAAGATCTCTAGAGCAAGTGACCCTCATGCAGTTTGATTTATGAATGTGTAGCATTTCCATCAGGGCTGAGTCAGAGACTGCCCTGTAAGCCAGGCACAGGTCACCCCTTAGCAACCTGTAGGAGACAGAATACAATAACGGGGTTTTTAATCTTTCCATATAAGACTTGTTTTATGTACCCTGAAATTTCTTGGTGAGAAACCTCAGTGGTCTGTCCAATTGTTGCAGGTGTCTGGTGATGTACATGCAAAAGGGAGCATTGTACTCAGTTATTGGTCTGATAAGGGCTGAGTATAATGGAATTATAACATCCTTAGATCTATATGAGATGCCTTTACTTATTAGATGTGCCACATTGAAGGATTTCCTTACTACAGTGGATACTTGATGGTCAAAGTTCAGACTGCTCTCAACCTGACTACCCAGATCACATACCACTAGGTCTACTCTTAGGGGGGATGCTATCTATAGTGTAATTAGCAAAGATGTCAGCTTTCCTAAAGGGAACAATAATGCATTTTTTGGCATTTAGTTTTAATCTGTGGATTTGACAACAATCATGTGTCTGTGTTAACCCTGCCTGCAATATATTAACATTGTTGGGTGACTCAGTGATTGTTCTCAGTTTGCAATTGTCAGCAAACTTGGTCAGCCACAGGCCATCCAAGTTTGCTTGGACTACTGAGAAATAAATTCTGAACATTAAGGGGCCCAGCACAGAACCCTGTGGTACGCCACTGGTGACTAGTCTTTTGCTAGAGGTGATGTCACCCACTTTGACAGTATGTTTCCTGTTCTGTCAATGAGCCAGTTGGCTACCTATCTGGTAATGTAGGGGTTAAATCCCAATTGGGAAGGTTTCTCTATAATACCTGAGTGGGGGATTGTGTCAAATGCCTTGGTTAGGTTAGGATAGGTGGTATGCACTGTCTTTCTCTCATCCAGGGCTTTGGTGACTTTCTCGAAGAAGTAAACCATGTTTAACAGGCATGATCTACCTTTAACAAATCCAAACTGGGTTTGGTCCAGAGTTTGGAGATTACCTATGTCCTTGTTAATAAGGTCTATAATGATTCTTTCCATGGCCTTGCAGATTAGGCTAGTCAAGCTTATGGGCCTATAATTCCCAGGGTCTGTTGATGGTCTCCCTTTGTGCAGAGGGATTACTGTTGCTGTCCTCCATTCAGCTAGAACATAGCCAGTTTGCAGGTTGTAGTTAAACAGGGATCCAAGTGGGTCTGCTTGGTCATGTTTTAAGTTGTTATAAAAGGCAACCTGGGATGTTGTCTGGTCCCATTGATGCTGTGTTTTTGGCCTTGAAGAGCGCCAAGATAACCTGCTCTCTTGAGATAATAGCTGAGGAGTGGTGGCAGGTATACTTTGGGATTGACTGGAGGGGACAGGGGGGTGAAGTTTGCTCCAAATCTGTCAGCTAGCAGGTTGGCTATTACATCCAGTTGAGTATGGGTGGTGCCATCCACAACCAGTACAGTGCATAGCTGGGTATTGCCTTTTTCAGTTAAGATGTAATTAAAGAATGCCTTATGATTATCCATACATAGGGATGCTATTTTTACTTTGTAATTAGCTTTGGTGGACTTGACAAGATCTCTTATTTGTTTGTTTAAGCTAGACAGAGATTTCTTCCTCTGCTGACCCAGTTCCCTCTTGTTCTTGGGCATTAGTTTCTTTCTCATGTTGTATAGCCCGTTTATACTAGGGGTCCACCAGGATGGCTTGTTTTTTTTTCTGCAAGACCTGGTTTTAATCCGGTCAGGTACAGCCGATTCTATACAACTGCTTAAGTGGTTATACAGGGCATTCGTGTACACCTCTGCATAGGAGTCAGTGTTATCTGCATTTGAGGGAGCTTTGAAACTTCTTATACTATCACTTAGTAGGAAGTAATTTGTCTTTGAAAAATTCTTAAGCATTTTTTGAGCTTGATGGGGTATCTGGTATTATAATTACATCAAACTAGACTGATTTATGGTTCGATCTTACCAGGGAGGACATCACATGGGGGGGTGCAATGCTCCCCCATGTTAGTGAGCACTTTGTCCAGGATGTTTGAGTCTGTTGTGGGTGTGCTGACTAGCTGTTCCAGACCATTTGCATTGACGAAATCCAAGAACCTTTCAGCCAGCATGTTTGGGGTCTTGTATGTTTCCCAATCGGTGGTAGGATAATTAAAATCACCCATGAGTAAGGTGTTGGGCTGTATGACAAGTGACTCCAGTAAGTCCAAGTATGCGGTATGTTTTCCCTGTTTCATGGTCGGCGACCTATAGCGAGCTATGATGTATGAGGGAGCTTTGCTTATAGTTAACTGGACATGGAGTAGCTCAAAAGAGTCATATTGTTTGACCAGTCTCTAGGTGTACTTATCCTTAATGAAGATGGATATACCTCCTCCTTTAGTTCTTCTATGCCCAGTTTGTGGTCTGAATGTAGGGAAGGCATTGTGGTACATCTGAGGTCATTAACACCCAAATGGACTATGATAGAGCAATAAACGTAAAGAACCAACAGTACCACAGCTAGGAGATTTATTTAAGTTGAACAGTACAAACAGTACACAGGTTAGTGCTTTCAGGGATCTATCCCTTCATCAGACAACTGTTGAAATTCCTCACTTCCTTAAATACTTGAAACAGTCACATGATGATACAAGCAATTACCCTAATCACTGTCAATTAAAAAGAAACACAGTTGCCAATGCAGAATGGAAATATAAAACTAAATAATGCAATAAAAATATCATATATCACACATTCCTTATCCAAGCTAATAATTCTGTTAAAACATGCATAGAAAAAAATACATACAAAAAACATATAAAATATCTATGAAAAAATGTGTACAAAATACATCTGACTTGATACCAATGAGTATATGTACTAGTGGCATGTGCCTTGCTAAGAATATATAGGCATAATATATAAATTAATGCTAAAATATACTTAGATATTTACATACGGTTTCCTATGAAACCATCGAATTTACACTACATCGAGAATTACTACATCGAGGCTAGACCATCGAAAGTACATAACAGCGAAAACAGAAATCGTCGACATTTAAAACATCGACTACATGGAAAGGGCAGAACATACAGGAGAGAAGTTATAAATACAGTTATACTACACTACATAGCATACACACTAGCCCTGACCCAAACCCTAACCCTGAGGTCCGACACTATCGCACACTTCACCTACCTGCACCCTAACCCTAACTCACTTACCCACCCCTAGCCCAAGCTCCGACACTAACGCACACTTCACCTACCTGCACCCTAACCCTAACTCACTTACCCACCCCTAGCCCAAGCTCCGACACTAACGCACACTTCACCTACCTGCACCCTAACCCTAACTCACTTACCTGACCACTCCTACCTCCGTCACTGTCGCACACTTACCGGGTCACGATCACACATTACCCTTGTCGGTCTTTCCGCTGTCGGTGAATCACCCTGTCGGTATACGTACCTGTCGGTTATCTGGCATCGGTGATTTCTGCGTCGGGGAATCGGCGGTTCGGTCTTTAGAAGGGGACCCGTTAAACATACACAAGTGCTGTGACATTTCATTTTCAACGCTTTGGAAGTCGACGATTTCCGTTTTCGATGGTTTGCAATTTCAATATAGAAGTCCCGATCTTCTCATTTTCGATGTAGTGTAAATTCGATGGTTTCATAGGAAACCTTACATACACATGAAAACAGCATATAGACATGCATAATTATAAAATTATAAAAATATAAAAAATATATACTGGACGTGTCATTCAGAAAACTCAATGCCTCAATGATCGAGCTGTTAAAAATGGTTTAAGCGACACCATTTGATTCAAACCCGGGGTTTTATCTGCATTAAATCGTATGCTCCATCTCAGAGATATTTTATATGTTTTTTGTATGTATTTTTTCTATGCATGTTTTAACATGACTGTTTCAAGTGACTAATGTGACTGTTTCAAGTATTTAAGGAAGTGAGGAATTTCAACAGTTGTCTGATGAAGGGGTAGATCCCTGAATGTGCTAACCTGTATACTGTTTGTACTGTTCAACTTAAATAAATCTCCTAGCTGTGGTACTGTCGGTGCTTCTTTACGTTTATAGTTCCTTATTTTCCACTGACAGTTTTGTGCCTAGAGAGGACTCTGTGCAACTATGATAGAACAATACTGGTACCTATGGTGTAATGAGTTATAGGATCATAGGAGGTTACTAGACTATCGACCCGGAAGTCATTTCAAGCCTAGCCGTTTCATCCCAATGTGATACCATAGATACTCTAGTCAATACCTAGGAGTGTATTTATTAATGACTGCCCATGCCCAGGATTGTGGGCACTATCCCCGGTAAGAATTTATGGTGCCCCATCCACTCATCCAGGTTCCTTTTGAACACTGTCATAGAGGTGCTCTGCTTCACATGAATTGGCAGCCTATTCCAAAGATGTGGTAGTCACTGGGAGATAAATCTGTCCCTCCAGCACATCCTATTCAAATCACAGGGCAAATTTAGGTCCCTGGAATGGGTAGCTCTTGTCCCATTTGATTTACAGATGTGCATCAAATTCATTAGGTTTGGGTCGGAGATCAGTCTGTAAGCCAGGCATAAGTCTCCCCTAAGAAGTCTATACGATACTGACAGAGACTCTACGATACTGACAGAGACTTTAGTCAGTCTGTTTAAGGCACGTGATGATATCCCTTGATCTTCTTAGTTAGAAACCTCTGAGGTCTCTCCAATTACTGCAGGTGCTTTGTACAGACTTGAGTGACTGTATAACTGGATGGATTTTAGCTCCAGATAACCAACTAACCATTATCTTCTCCTTGTTCAGTCTGGCGAGTGGGGCATCTGTGTGTTGTACAATGGAGTCCCCTATGACAAGAATCATGGGTAATGTGTTTGCTTGCCTTATGGGCTTTGCTGTTGAGTCTCTACTGGGTGTAGGCATATGAGTGGTGTTTAGTGTTGCTGTTAATCAGTGCTTTAGAGATTGCTGAGGATAGACATTGCTGTTTATAAAGTTAGGGGTCTTTTAGATTTGGGAAGGTTGCTTTTTAGTGCCTCTGCATAAGTTAGTCTATGTGTGTGGTGGATGTAGTGTGTGTGTTCTTGACAACCTTGTTTGACTGTGAGATTTTTGTCTCCAGTGAAATTATGTATGTGCATCTCTTGAATACTGCGTCTGTTTCTTTGAGGATTAAATATGGTTTCTGAACATGAGACAATTGCTACATTGTCTCAGGATGCCCTTATCTACCAAGCTGGCTACAGAGACATTTAGAAAATGCATATTGATGTTGTCCAGACTTGTATTTGGGTAGGCTACTGCAGGTTATGGACTGGCTTATACAGAGGTCTCCTTAGGTGGTCCCTGGGATTTGGAACTAGACTAGGTTAGCTTGTGCTAAGATTTGATAGTAATGCTGTTTAACATGTGAAGTAGCTGTTCCAAGCATGTCTTCATACAATGGTTTTGTTTTAGCCAATCTAAGTTACAGGTTTGAGTTCTAAGGTTAGTTTGATAGATAATGTTTACTATCTATACATTTGCATCTGTATGGGGCATTGCTAATCTCTTAATGCAAAAACACCAAAAAAGATTGTTTGAGAGAGCAAAGCTACAACAAAACAACTTAAACAAACTACCTGGACAAGGCAATTCCAAGTATCAGGGACCTTTAACATTTTTAAAGGCAAAATCAACAAATAAAGCAAAAATAAAGCAGTAGCAGTGCAAAACAATAAAATAAATCATCAAGAAGCCTACTTGCTAGAAAGGGATACAATCAAACTAAACCAGTATTTGAGCTTTAGTCCTATGACTCTGATCTTCAGGTCAATGACCCCAGGTAGGTTAGAATTTCAGAAACTTTACCTTAATGTCTCAATGGAAGCTAGGGCAGACACAAAGAACAGGGGAAAATAGTAGCACAGTAAACAGAGGGGTACTAAAATGTAATTTTAAGCAGGTAAATGATAAGCAAAATAAATACACTAGCTGCAACACTGGAATATAAAGAGCTGTAAAAGTACTGAAGCACAAACCCTGGAACAGAATTCACAATACTGCCGCTACTGCAATCCCACCACAGACTAAGGCACCAGACTATGCAGAAATTTACCAGTAATGTTGTTTATGGAAAAATATGCTGTAATAAATTACTAAATGAGCCAAAAATCTGGAACAGCTCTGAATAAAACTATAAGATTAAGGTCCCAGACAGGGGTAAAAAATACAAACAGGAAGCTTTTACTAGTAATTCTACTTATGGAGATAAAAATGCAGTATAATGTATAAATGATGCTAAAAGCTTGCAGTAATATGCAATCTTCCCACAAATGCAAATGAAGCTACAAGACTGAGGTTCTACAACAAATTAAAAAAGTGCAGACACATAACTGTTTTGGCTAAAACATGGAAAAAATCAGAAAAGTACAAAAAAGTATCACCACACAGGTTAACATAAGTGGAACGTGAAATGTTTAAGCAAGATTTAAATAAAAGCTTTTTTCTTCCCTTTTAGTGAAAAGTTTCTTTTTCACACTTCTGGGCTTTCCACACCTCTCGGAGTCTTGAATAATAGGTTCCACTTATGAATCAGAATTACATTTGCTCATTTCCAACTGCAGGTATACAGAATCACTTATAAGAGGTTGTTGGAAGATGGAAGTTAAAGGGGTGTAAACATGTCTTTTAAATTATATATAAAAAAAAACATTAAGATCATCTGGGATTCAACTGCCTACTTCTCTTTGATTTGGGGATGGTTTCCTCTCTCATCTATGCTAATGTGATTTAAATTACATGTTATTCCGTTCATCCCTCTGCAAGAAATGGGTTAGCAAAAAGTTCTACTACATTACATAGTTGAGATTTTACATTATCTTCATCACTAAATGTTCACACTATGTTGCTTTCAACATTTTTTTACATATTGATAAAATGTTTTCTTATTATCAGAAATATAATTTGTAATTCTATACTTACATTTTTTTCTTCTAATAACAGATCTCAGTTTGCTAACACAATCTTTATAACCTCAAAGGTTATTCTTCATTATATGTAATTTCCTATTCTTTAATCTAAATAACATGACTACTCAACCATGGGGTCCAAGTCTTGTTTCTACAGCTCTCATCTTGTGTACATATGGATTACAAAACAACCTCATCTATCAGTTTTACTGAATGCAGTCACAGGGAGGAATTCAAGAACGCCTACTCAATGTGATAAACTTGTATGTGATGATCAGCAACGAGCAGGTAGTTTGAGATTCAGGATACAGCTACACATGTTGTGGCAGGCTGCAAAACAAGCATTAGCAGTAGAATACGCTGATGATCACATAATGAGCCATGCTGCATGCTAATGAACAAAACAAACCATGTGGCAGAGCAATTCAGAAAGTTATAAAAATGTGCTAACATGATGCATTAACTTTAGCTCTGAATTCCAGCATATTCTGGAACAAATCCAATGGAAAACGTGAAAAAATGTTAGGTGTTGCTGCAGCTATTGTAATCCTGCATCTGCAACAGGTTCTCATAAAAGGTGATGCTGCTGCCAGACATCACCCTCAAAGGTGTAGGGAATTTAGACCACATCCGACCTACTGTGGGCAACATGAAATAGAAATAAGGACTGCTGCAGGGTGGACAGGGGCCCCATACAGAAAATAGCAGACATCTTATTGTCCCATCTGAGGCCCTGTGGTATTCATGCAGAACTCATTTCAGTGGATACTAAGATATGTGCAGCTTTACATATTTTACTTTTCAGTGACCTGCAGGGGCACAGTGGGGGGTTCATAGGTGTCAGCCTCAAGAATACTCCACCAGTTCCTCAATGAAATGCTTCAACATGTGAGGCAGCATACCTGGCTTCCATGTACTCTAGAGGAGAGAGCTAGCATCATGCACAATTTCTACACCACAGCCTATTTTCCAGAGACAATGCACCCACACTGAAATGAAGGTCTCATCAGGTGAACTGGGAATAAGGTATATGAACAGAAAGGGTATCACTCCATCAGCTTTCAGGTAGTCTGTAATGTACAGGGTATCATCTGTAAAGTATGTGCTGGCCACCCAGGCAATTTTCACAGCTACAATATATGGCATACCTGTTACTTGTGCCTAGGTTTGCAAGAGGATAAGGCTCTGGAGGAATGTTAACCTTGCCTAGTGTATTTTTACAGTGGTAGGAGTAATAAAAAAACAATAGCAGAAGAAAACCAATGAGAAATAGTTTACTTAGAGACAGGTTGAACCTTCATAGTACCAGAATAGGAAATAAACATCTGTGCTTGCCTGAAGGCTTAGTTCTGCCAAGGTAATACTTGAGCTGCCTGTGCATATCCAAAGTATGCTGAATCTTCTTTCCATTGTTTTTAGGTTCTGGAACAAAAAACGAGAGATTGATGGCTTTATTCAGGGTAAATTGAAAAACAACTTTTGGTAGGAAACATGGATTAGCATGTAAAACAACCCTGTCCTTGTGAAAAATCAGATAAGGTTGGTCCACCATGAGAGTTTGCAGCTCAGAGACTCACCTTGCAGATGTCAAAGCAATAAGCAAAACAGTTTTCCAAGTGATGAACTTTAAATCAGCCTAAAAAGCACATTCAAAAGAAGATAAGGTCAATTTTTCTGGAACAAAGTTGAGATCCAAAGGAGGAAAAATTTACTTTTGAGGAGGTCTCAAGTGCAACACTCCTTTTGTAAACTGGCTCTTTCCTCTTGCTAACTTCACTCTTGTTAGGCTGGGGAATTTGTTTGTTCTGCCCTTTGAAGACAGATGCCTTGTTAGGGGAGAACCTGGGAATATGACACATTGTACATACCCCATGTATCAATGTACCTCTATCATTCCATTGTGTGAGAATCTTGGCAGCAGGACCAAACATCAATTCTGCACTTAAAGGAACATTCACAATTTAATTTTTTAAATCCACAAAGTCTAGTTATGTAGCCAAGCATACCTTCTCAATATAACAGAAGCGGCTGCATTTCTAGAACTTGTGTCCTCACCATTGAAGACATATCTCAAAGCATACTGCGAAACCTGAGGCACACTAGAAACAATCTCATTTATATAACACTTCTGTTTCGCAGGCAAATATGCAATAAAAATCACTAAACTGTAAACACATTGCAAAATAAACCTCCACATAAAGCTTAGATCATTTAGAATTCTAAAGACTTAATTACTAGAACGAGATAAACTTTTTTTACAACTGAGATTCTAATCCCTTTACAATTTTATCCAGGGATATAGGTTTAGAAGAAGCCAATGACCTCTTGTTAGAGTTGGGAACTGGAGAAACCACAGCTGGGTCAGCTGATAAAGGAGCAAATAGAGCTGCAAAATCAGAGTGCACCTTGTATTTCCAAATAGCCTTTTTAGGAACTGGTTCACTAGCCAAAGTGATTTTAAATGCAGTTTTACAGATGCCTTCTAAGGCCAGTAATGGAGGAACAGCAAAACATTTGGGATCTCATCCTCAATAAGAACATAAATACTTCCAATTTCTGTTGCAGCCCCAGATTGCTTCCAGTCAAATAATATCTCCAAACGCAGCTAGCATATGTGAAAAGGTGAACAACTGCTTGTGTTTTTGAACCTGTTCACCTTCTGAAGAAAGACTGTATGGACTCAGAGTTTTCATTATTGTCTGCATCAGGGTCCCCATCAAAATCTGCAGTCACAGACTAGAGAAATTAGTCCCATAGTCATTCTAAATAATAGCATAGTTTTGGAGATTATCTGACTGTAAAACACTATTAGCTATGGAAACCACATCAGCCTTATATGTGGCACTAACCTTTTTGTTTGCAGTGTGGTAAAGTTTCTGTAGTGGACAAAATATCTGGTAACAGAGTATTATGTCTGGAAAGGGGTCTCTTTACCTGGATGTCTCCTGCACCTAAAAGGTTTGGTTCTCCTATACTTGAACCAGGTACTGGAAATTCCTGGAGAATGTGTCTGACCCGCATACCTTATATGGCTCCGGGCTCTCACAACAGGGTGATGGGGAAAAGGTAAGTAGGCTGCCAGACGGCTTAAAACAACAACAGATTCACAAACCATAGGCTGAGGCATTCGATTTTATATAAAGGAGTGGCAGCTGTATCGGGATCTATCCAGTCAGGGGAAAAACACCAGCCAGAAAAATACACTGACACTATTAAGGGCTAACTAAGGGCAGTAATACTGAAAAAAAATGTAACCTATGTCTCCCCACAGGAAATTGGGTTAAACTGCATAAAATATCGCTGAAACAATTTAAAATGTGTTAAGCCTTGTTCTACAACAGGCACAGTGTAGTAAAGAACAGCACGCACAGTCACAGTAGCAAGTAAAATTCATTTGTCCAAATAGTGTAAAACATTAAATGTATGCCTTTAAATCAAACAGTACACTTTTAACACAGCATAAATAAGCATCTACATAGAGACTTCCTAGTCAGAAATGAAAAATTCACCACAGAAAATGCAAATAAAGTAATTCACAGTAAAATCACAATTTAACAATAAAAAACGACTATAGCAGTTTTAAATCAGTACTTAAATGTCATATAAATGAAGAGGTGAACAAAATGCAATATTTTCCTGTCAAAACTTCAAAATGAAGCAGATAAACAGCAGAAACAACAGGAATGATTAAACTCTTGCTCTACATGCATGATGCAGTTCAGCTAACACCACAGGACTTCAGTTTCCCAGTACAGGTCACAAAATGCTTAACAAAATCCCCTTAATGACTTAAAAGCAGTATTAAGCAAGCAAATATCACAATAGTAAGTTAGAATTTCCAGACGAAACTGACAGCAGTAATAAACAGCAAGTATACTAAAATAAAACATTAACAAATATATATATATATATATATATATATATATATATATATATATATATATATATATATATTATTTATTTAACATTTGTTGACCGGGCTAGTCTAGCTGGATGTATGTCCATTTTCAGTAGAGGCCCGGGAAGAAAAGCTCCAATGATTATAAAGGTTTAAACATAGTCAGGCAATACAATACAACAATAGAAACATATAGAAAAAGAGCTAGTGAATACGCATAGTAATAAAATAAGGTGAGAGCACAACTCAACAAATATAATGAACAGAATATGTTAACATTTTTTTTTTTTTTTTTTTAGTTCTACAGTATGTGAGGGATAACATATTTCTATAAAGTTGATATATGAGGTGGACTTTACAAGGCTAAGGTAGTAGAGATGGTAAGGATTAAGGAGGTAGTAATGGATAGAGAGGAAGTGGAAGGATTAAGCTGGGTAGGTGCAGGAGCAAAGCCAGTGTTTGTTGAGATGAACTTTCAAATGTCTTTTAAAAAGAGGGAGGGATGATAGAGATGTGATATCAGAGGGTAGATTGTTCCACATTTTTCCAACGGAGTTGGAAAAGAGACAGTCACCTGCAGAGTTAGAGGGTTTGGTTATATTAATCAGTAGTTTGTTGGAAGAGCGTAGATGCTTCAGGTTGTTATATGGTGAAATGAGATTAGAGGGTATAGGAATTTTAGTTGGTTGGTATAAGATCTTGTGTGCTATTAATAATTGATGAAGACTGAGTAGGTTGGGAAATTCAAGCCAACCTAGATGTTTTAAGTTCAGACAATGATGAGTTCTAAATGGGGATCCTGTGGCAAATCTAGCAATGTTATGGTAAGATGTTGCAAGTTTCTTGAGGTTGTTTTTGGAGAGATTAGTGAAGATGGGGGAAGCGTATAGGAGAGTAGAGATAAGGTGAGATCTGGCTAAGGTGGTCCTAGCTTCAGGTGTCAGGAAGGGTTTTATTCTGTAAAGGGATCCGATTTTTTTATTAACAGATTTGATAGTGTTGTTGATATGGGGGTCAAAGCTGAGATTATTGTCAATAGTTATTCCTGATAGTTTAGCTGTCGAGTCTGGAGAAATAAGTGTGTTGTCAGTGGAAGTAAGAGTTAAATTGAGTGGGGCAGTTTTGCGTGAAGGTGAGAACAGTAGCAGTTTGGTTTTCTTGGCATTAAGGAGTAGGCAACGGTCACAGAACCATTGCTTAACAGTGGTAAAAGCTTTTTGGGTGAGTGACTGAAGTTCATTTAGTGAGTTGGCAGAACAGACTATGGTCAAATCATCTGCATATTGTATGCAGGTAGATTTTGGGATAGCAGATTGTAGGTCATTGATGAAGATAGAAAATAGAAGGGGGCCTAAGATGAAGCCTTGAGGTACACCCAAAGATATAGGAAGGAGATTAGATAATGTATTTTTCCAGAGAACTGCTTGCTGGCGTTTTTCTAGGTAAGATGTGAACCAGGTTATGGATGGAGGATCAAGTGAGAGAGATTTTAGTATGTGTAGAAGAAGTTTATGATTAACCATGTCAAATGCTTTAGATAAGTCAATGAAGACTGCAGACGATAGGTAGTTATTGTTGCGGTTATAGTTGATCGAGTTGGTAAAGGAGAGTAGTGCAGTGGTAGTGCAGTGGTAGTGCAGTGGTAGTGCTGTGGGAGGGTCTGAAGCCGTGCTGACAGTTGGCAAGTAGGTTATGATGTAGAAGGTGGTTAAGAAGCTGCTTGTGGATACATTTTTCCATGATTTTAGCTATAGGTGATAGAAGAGCTATAGGACGAAAGTTAGAAAGGTCATTAGATTTACCTCCTTTGTGTAGAGGGATGATGTGAGATATCTTCCAGATAGAGGGGAAAATTCCTTCATTAATGGATTGATTTATCAGTATAGAGATGGGGTAGGAA
The DNA here is from genome assembly GCF_019279795.1 of Protopterus annectens. Lineage (NCBI taxonomy): Eukaryota > Metazoa > Chordata > Ceratodontiformes > Protopteridae > Protopterus > Protopterus annectens. The sequence continues at coordinate 1,001,977,695 of NC_056731.1, forward strand.
ATACCCTTGGCTCCTATTTGTAGGAATTCAGCTGGGATTTTGTCAGCAGAGGGGGTGGTTGGTCTTAGCTTTTTGAGCAGTGATAAAATGAAGGAGGGTGATACAGGTTGAAAATGAAAGGATGGAGATACATTTATAGCAGGTAAGAGTAGCTTAGAGGTGTCAGGAGTTAGGTGACTAGCAAGGGTTTGGATATTATTAGTGAAGAATGAATTGAAGTCATTAGCTATTTGTGTGGGGTTGTCTGGGTTAGAGTCTTGAGGGTTGGGTGTGATAGGTTGGCCTGGGGATAGGAGATTGTTCATACTGGCCCAGAACTTTTTAGGTTCCTTTTTGGAGGTTTGTTGAAATTGGAGGTAGTAGTTTTTTTTATCTGTCAGGATGGCTTTTTTTGTACTGTTTCTAAGTTGTCTGAAGTTTTGGTGGTCAGTTGGGTTCTTGGTGGAACGCCATTTCGCCCAAGATTTATTTCTTTGATTGATTTTCTGCCTAGTGTTGTAGGTTAGCCAGGGAGCAGGTTTAGCCTTGGTTCTAATAGTTTGACTTGGGGCATGGTTATCTAGGATAGATAGGAAAGTGGAGTTGAAGTATGCTACTGCTTCATTAAGTGGGAGATATTTTAGAGGGGACCAGTTATTTTGAAATAGTTCAGCTAGAAAGTGATTGGAGTTGAAATGCTTTTTTGAGCGAAGTGTTCTGTATGTGGTAGGTAAGTTGAGGCTAGTTTTATGTCGGATGACATAAGTAAGTGAATGGTCGCTTAGGTCTTCTGGAAGGATACCTACTTTATAGATTAGTTGAGGAGTATTAGTAAGAATCCAGTCTAAGGTGGTTTCATTGTTGTTGGTTTTATTGGTTCTGGTAGGACTATTTATTAGTTGGGTAAAGCCATGTAGGTTTATATGGGAGCTGGGGTTTGTACTATTGCATGAATACCAATCAATGTTAAAATCGCCTAGGACTACTGTTTCTTGTGGGAGATGGGTAGAGAGTGAACTGAGGATGCATTCAAGTGAGTTGATGTTATTTCCTGGGGGAAGATAAACACATATGATATTTATGGCTTTACTACTGTTGATGTGAAGTTTGGAGCAGATAACTTCTGCCTGTTTATCAAGGCAAAGAGTATGATCTATAGTACAGATTCGGAATTGAGCCTTATAGAGAATTGCTACCCCTCCTCCCTTTTTTGCTGTGCGATCAAGTCTAAGGATGTTATACCCAGGTGGGGTAATTTCGTTGTCTTTGATGGAAGACTTTAGCCATGTTTCAGTTAAGCATAAAATGTCAAATTGATGGTTTTCTAGAAGGGCATGGACTTGAGTAGTTTTGTTACAAATACTACGAATATTCAGGTGAGCAATAGAGAGAGAGTTGGTGAGAGTGGTTGATGATAGAAATGTACATTTGTCTTGCTTAATGTAGTTGGTGGTGTTGGAGTGGTGTGGGCCAGGGTTTGGATTAATGTCTCCATCTAATAGTAAGTGGAGGAGTTTAAAATCTTTTGGATGTAGAAGTTTGTCAAAGATATTGGTTAGTTTTTTAGATTTCTCTTTGCTTAATTTGATGAAGGCTAATTTATGGTAATTGGTTAGCATGTAGTTGGGTTGGGGACTGAGATTAATGAAGGTTTGGGAGAAAGTTGTTGTAGGTGTAGAGGTATGTTTAGAGGGAAAAGGGATAGTAGAGTGAAGTGGGTATTCAAGGTAGGTTATAAGGTAGGTAGTAATGAGAAAGGAAGATAGTGTTAGGTAGAGAAGTAGTTTTAGTTGTGAGTGAGTGACTGTTATGGACATAGTAATGGTTGGGAGGTGAGTGAGGAGGAGACAGGTAGTAGCGCTAGTATATGGGTCTACTTTTCTTTATCGAAATAGAAAAGTAAACCCCCACTTCCACGAAAGTGCACTACATTGAAAGTGCACTTTCACGAAAGCCGATTCACCAAATCGGAAAAAAACTATTACAAACACTATTTTGCAGGGGGCAAGCCCACCTGCAACCTCCCACACCTCACTACTTAAATATACTAACTCCAAGATTGCACTTCAGTGGGGAAAAGGGTAAAGTTCCTTATCCCCACTGTAACATGCTTCGGTGAACTGGCTTTCACGAAAGTGCACTTCCAATGTAGTGCACTTTCGCTTAAGTGGGTTTGATCTGTTTGTTGAGAAAGTGTGTTATCGACAAACAGAAGGAAACCCATATACATACATATATATATATATATATATATATATATATATATATATATATATATATAGTTTGCTATCAAATGTTTGAAACTTACCTTAACGTCAGTCATAAGGGTGAGGGTAAAGGTGCAGAAGTTTAAAATTGGGAGTGGAAATCCTGGCAAATAAGAAATGTTGACATGTAGCTTGCATTTGTGATTTGAGCATCCCTGTTTACAACTGGATCGCACTAGAGTGGGGATTAGGAAAATTGCCCTATTCTTCACTGTAGTGCAATCTCTGAGTTAGAATATATAATTAGCAGGGGGGCTTGCCCCCTGCAAAACAGTAAAATGTTTATGATTTCTCAACAAGTGTTTTTGCAGAAGATGAATGTTTCTGGAAATACCACATGTCGATTCTAGGCTTCCGAACGTTCCACATATTGAACACTCCACAAAACAGTTTCTGACCTTATTTTTCTGCAATTTCATTAAATGCTAATAGGGATTATACTATTTTGATAGTAAACCTACAGTGGATATCAAAAGTTTACACATCCCTGTAAAAAAAAAAAAAAGAAGAGAGAGACTAGAATAACTCATTTCAAAACTTTTTCCACCTTTAATGTGACCTATAACCTGTACAATTCAATTGAAAAATAAACAAATCTGTTAAGGGAAAAAATATAAAAAAAGAAAAAATGTAAAATAAGCTGGTTGCATAAGTGTGCACACCCTTAAACTAATACTTTGCTGAAGCACCTTTTGATTTAATTACAGCATTCATGCTTCTTGGGTAGAAGTCTATCAGCATGGCATATCTTGACTTGGCAATATTTGCCCACTCTTCCTTGCAAAAGCGCTCCAAATCTGTCAGATTGCAAGGGCATCTCTTGTGCACAGCCCTCTTCAGGTCACAGCACAGATCTTCTATTGGAGTTAGGTCTGAGCTCTGGATGGGCCATTCCAAAACTGTGTTTTCTTCTGGTGAAGTTATTCTTTTGTTGATTTGGATGTACCCTTGGGGTCACTGTCATGTTGAAAGGTGAAATTCCTCTTCATCTTCACTTTCTAGCATACGCCTGAAGGTTTTGGGTCAAAAGTGACTGGTATTTGGAACTGTTCATAATTCCCTCCACCTTGACTAAAGCCCCAGTTCCAGCTGACAAAAAGCAACCCCAAAGCATGATACTGCCACAACCATGCTTCACCGTGGGGATGGTGTTCTTTTGGTGATGTGAAGTGTTGTTTTTGCGCCAAATGTACCTTTTGAAATTGTGGCCAAAAAGTTCAGCCTTGGTCTCATCAGACCATAACACATTTTCCCACATGCTTTTTGTGGACTAGATGTATTGTTTTGCAAATTTTAGCTGGGCCTGGATGTTTTCCTGTGTAAGAAAAGGCTTCCATCTTGCAACCCTACCCCATAGCCCAAACATATGGAGAATATGGGAGATTGTTGTCACAAATAATACACAACCAGTATTTGCCAGAAATTTCTGCAGATCCTTCAGTGTTGCTGTAGGTCTCTTGGCAGCCTCCCTGACCAGTTTTGTCTTGTTTTTTCATCAATTTTGGAGGGACGTCCAGTTCTTTCCAATGTCACTGTTGTCCCATATTTTCACCACTTTTTGATGACTTTCTTCACTGTGATCCGTGGTACATCCAATGCTGTGGACATTTTTTGTACCCTCTACATATATATATATATATATATATATATATATATATATATATATATATATATATATATATCCTATAGATACTGTGTTTTTGGCCTCAGCGAGCGCGTTTACAACCTGCTTTTTAGAGATACAAGGTAGGAGACAGGTGGTAGGGATGTCATGGGGGTACATGTGGTGGGGACAGGGGAGTGAAGTTTTCACAGAAGCTGTCAACCAACAGATTAGATATGTTCACAGGCTAAGTATATGTGGTATCATTAACTATCAGTTCGGCACAAATCTGGGCCTTTCCTTTTAGGTTACAGATGTTAACTAAAAAAAATGCCTTATGGTTGTTTTTAGTTGAGGAAGCTAATTTGGATTCATAGTTTGCTTTGGAGGACTTCACAAAAAGTCTTATTTGCTAGTTTGAACTAAGGAGGGAATGTTTCCAGTTTAGGGCTCGCTTCCTCTTACTCTTAGATAGCAATTTCTTCTTCTTCTTCTTTTATTTCTTATAGGCGTGGATGCAGTTTAAAAGATATGTTAGCAGTCTTTTTGTTTCCCCTGATGCTATTATTATTAAAAATCCATCATTACTTAGCACTTTGTCTTGTGGCAGTTGTAATGTTTGTAAATATCTAGTAAATTCATTTATAAAAATTAATGGTGTTAATTTTCATTCAGTGGGTGCTTTCTCTTGCAATACTGAGGACATTATTTATGCCCTCAAATGTCCACATAATTTATATTATATTGGGGAAAGCAAGAGAAAACTTAGACTGAGACTGCAGGAGCATATTAGGGACATTAAGAGCAAAAAAATTGACAGCCCTGTTGCTCTTCATTTTAAAGAAAAACACAATAGTGATTTTTTTTTATTATTACAAGGGACGATTCTTGAACAATTATATGTAAGAATGGGGGGAAATTGTTCTTTGAAAGATAAACTTCTTTATAAAGAATCTGTTTTTATTTTAAAATGTAATACACTATTGCCTTTTGGACTAAATTGTGAACTAAATTTGAAGTGTTTAATTTGAGTTGATTGTATTACTAATTAATTAGTTGATTGCTTTATTGACTGTTTTTTATAAAATATGTGTTTGAGTGTTTTTTGTGTAAGACTCCTTGAATGTTGTTTTGCCAAGGCACCAGAGAGTGCATTTTCATTAAACTATTTTTGGTAGCCAGTTGTTGTTTTTATATTTTACATTCACATTTCTTTTTTTTTTGTGGTTTGTTTTATGGCGTTATATTTATCTTTAATGAATTTTGATACATCACCTCCTTTAGTTTTCATGCCTTCAGCTTGTGGTCTGCACATGTGGCTGGGGTGCTCTCCACAGCCTTGAACCAGGTCTCTGTGACTGCACAAATGTCTGCATCTTTCAAGGTGAGGACTGCCTCCAATGAGTGCAGTTTCATGTTAAGATTCCTAGCATTTAGCAACATAATCCTGAAGTTGTTTTTAGATGGAGTTTTTACATCAGGAATTTTGTCCTTGAGACACTGCCTAAAAAAGGCACTATGGGGGTGGCAGGAGCCTTAGCCAATAGCTAAAATCTTAGGGGTGACAGATGAAGACCATCTCTGGCAAAGCATCGAGGTCTGTCAATCATGTTGTCCCAAGCTGACAGATATCAGATCCCCTTAGAATGACACCAGAAACTAAGCCAATCAGCAGACATAGTCAGCCAAAGCCATTTGGTATTAGCTTTTACTTCAGAAACATAGATGCCAAACCAAACAGGAGAGTCCCAGCACAGAACCCTGGGGGACTCCACTGGTGACTGGTCTCTTTGTGGAGGTAACTTCCTCTATTTTGATTATCCACATCCTATCTGTGAGGCAGTTGGTGATCCAGTGTGTGAAGATAGGTGAAGGCTGCCAGCCTAGCCAGACATAATTTTGTAGATAATTCTGTCATTTGTAAATATTAATATAAGCCACAGGCTTCTTCTCTTAAATGGGAAAAAATGGTGTTAAATGTGGAACTGCAAAAAATGTAACAGTGCACTCTGCTGTAACAAAGCTGATAAGTCAATTCTTTGATGTCAAAACTTGGAGCTGAGATGTCTAGATAAAGGCATTCTGCCTATTGTTTTGAGGCCAGAGTTAATGGCTAGAATTTGCATGTATAATTTCTTTTAATGTTCTGGCTTCCTGACCATCTGCAAGATCAAGGGCTATTAACCTCTGAGAGTCTGTTAGCCTCGGAACCAGAAAGAAATTATGTAAATCTGAAATGAATCAGTGGTACTGTGTTATCAATTTAAGGACAGAAAGAATTAAAGCATTTTGAGCATTTGTCTTGAGAACATCCAACTCACCACTCTGCCTGTGTCTATATGTAAGTAGGATTTTAGAACTGTGTTTTTTCTTAGATATAGCTAGGAAATAGGAAGATTAGTTTGTTTTTCTGTGATGTCATAACTTTTCTACTGTATTATTTTAAGCATTTCTCTGTGATCTCTGATCTCTTGACTAGCACTGTGTAGTAAGAAGTATTGTCTTATGTTTTGTATTTATTATTTATTATTAAATATTTTTAAACCTTTCAACAATGGCTGTTTTGTGTAGAGATAATTTAAGCTCTAAGAGTACATTGCATGTATATAGTGATACTGTACCAAGTCACTCCAAATAAGTCTTGACTGTTAGGTTGCACTTACCATTTGGTAATAATATTGCACAGTATAATTGGACACCCTTTCATAAGAGCCTTTGAGTAGCTGATAAATATTAGCTGGCTGGTGGCAGTGATTTTTACTGTATAAAAAAGCACAACACCAGGAATAAGAATGGACCGGTACAATAAAGAAATCCAAGTAAAAAACAACAAAAGTTCCAAAATCCAACACGGCAGACTGGCAAAATAAAATAAAATTAAAACTTTAATTCAGAACAGTAAACACTTTCACTGTGCATCAAACCGCTTCATTAGACTGATTCTTAAAAGTACACACTAGGTTTAAATAGTTAGCATAAAATCAATTAACACCATCACTAAAACATTTTTAAAGAAACAGTCTCCAAATAATTTAACTTAGATGAACATCAGTAAAAACATTAAGAAATAGCTCATATGTGAAATAAAAACTGACAAAAATACAAAATATTTAAAATGTCAGTATTTAAGTGGTCTTGCCTTTAAGAATGGTTTTAATGAAACAACCTCATTTAAACCTGGTTCTTTATCTGCATTCAGTGACATAATCCATTTTTGTTCAGCAGATTGTGTCCTGGTCCTAATACCCCCCTCCCCTTAAATTCTCTGAAATTATTTCTAGCATCAAAAAGCTGAAGGTATGGTCAGCACCAAAATGTATTACATGTTTAGCAAGGGCATTCATATCTTTCTTATTTTTAATATCCCTCTGATGTTCCAAGAGTCTATCCTTAAGCTGTCTGTTACTCATACCTATATAAAATGCAGGGCACTTAGCACAATAGCTAAGATATACTATGTTTCTGGTCTTACCATCAGTGTGGAAATCTATTTCTACCTGAAACTTATTGTTTGAATGTACATAATTCATACCTGTATGAATAAACTTACAGGCTGTGCAATGGCTGTAAAATCCCTACATTTAAAAGTACCTTTCATAGTCGATGTTAAAACCTTCATAGTAGTGGATGCATTATAGCATAGCTGCCTCTTCAATGATCTATTATTTTTAAAAGAGAAGTGTGGCACTATATCTATAACACTTCTTAGTTCATCCACTGTGTCTAAAATATCCCAGTTATGTTTGATATCATCACAGACTCTATAAATATCTGATGAGTATGTTAAAGGAAATCTAAGGACCTCTGTTCTCTCATGTATATGAGTATCTTCATTTAACAGTGGTTCAGAAAAATAGGCCCTTCCTTTACTTTGTCTCTATTTCAACGCATCTGTTATGCATCTATCAATTTAATTTATCAAGTACCCTCTATCTAAGAAATCTTTCTTCAGAGACTCAAGTGCTAAACTAAGCTGTTGATCCTCGTTATGGAGTCTCATGACCCTAAGTACTTGTCCGTAATCATGTTCTTAGGAATATGCCTGGGGTGCATACTACTCTTGTGAATTAGACAATTCCTCCAAGTGGATTTTCTATAAATACTAGTCTCCATATGATTAAAGTCTGATTTCTTCACCATAACATCTAAAAATTAATTTTGTTCCCAGGAATACTTAAATGTGAATCTAAGAAAACCTGTAGATTGATACAAGAACTCCACAAATTCAAGGGTCTTAGGTTATCCATTCAATAAAAGGAAGATGTCATCCACAAACCTAAGATATGGTGAGAAAAACCTGTAGCGTGTAATAATACATCTCTCTCCCATTGTACAAAGGCCAAGTTGGCATAGCTGTTTACACATGCTGAGCCCAATGCTACGCCAGCCTTCTGTACATAAAACTGTTCCTCAAATAGAAAAACATTATTTCAAGAACAAGTTCTAGTAAGGCACATATTAAGTCTCTCATCAGTAAAAAAACAGTTATTAGTATTCATAAACTTTCTAATGCTTTCTGTGCCCCATTCATTAGGAATAACAGTAAAAAGAGATTCTATATCAATGGTTACCAAGCAATAATTGCTGTTAAGGTTGGAGGTAGCCACATACAATTTCTGCAAGAAACTTCTGTTATCCTTAAGAATAGCCTCACAACCTTCTAATAGGGGATGTAGATTTTTTCAATAAAAATTGAAAGTGGCTCCATAACCCAACCTTTTCCAGACAGTATTGGATGCATCGGTGGATTTATTGCATCTTTATGCACCTTAGGTAAACCATAAATTATAGGTACTAGGGGTTGTTTGACTTCAAAATACTCAAAAAGCTTTTCATCAATAATGCCAGTCATAAGTATGTCAAATAGAAAAAAAAGATACTTTTTCAGTAATCGCATTGACAACAAATTTAAAGATGCATACATAGGTGTCAGCATTGTTTAGTAATTTGGCCATCTGTGCTCTATAACATTCTCTGTCTAGTACTACTATTCCCCCTCCCTTGTCAGCTGGTATAATTTCTAAAGACTTCATGTTTTTTTTTTTAATTCTGTTAGTGCATCATGTTCATCATAAATTAAATTAAAGCATACAGCTTTGTCTTTACATTCAAACTCTTTTCGGATTTGTTTTTCACAAATCTCTATGAACATGTCTATTTTCACATTTGGAGGTGGGATAAAGGTACTAGGCTTCTTAAAAGTGTCAATATCATTACTGTTATTCCTAAAAAAAAGAAGTTATGTACTTACCATAACGTTCCATGTTTGTAGTCCATCTTGCCTACATTCTTGCTGGATGGGTTTGGAGCCGATTCTCAGCTCGGACTCGGCTGATACTAAAGCTCGAGAGCTTTTACTGGCTCAAGGCTAACCCCTATCCCATGGTACATCACGGCAATTCCCCAGATCTTGTTTGCAAGAAAGTAACTACATACCTAATAGTAACTATACTATAAATAACTATGTACATGCAAACATAAAAACTTTGTATTACTATCCATGCCATGTGGACTGACAACTACAACAAGGTCAGACAGCATAATGGATAGTCCACCAGTTCCTCCAGGATACAGGAAGGGGAAAGGAGGTTGGGATGCAAGAATCTAGGTGAGATGGACTACAAACATGGAACGTTATGGTAAGTACATAAATTCTTTATGTTATGTAGTCCTATCTTGCCGTAATTCATTCTTTCTGGATGGGACAGTGTCCCTAGCACCTTTATCCTAGGTGGCTCAAGCAAAGAGACTCTTCAGCACAGTGGACCCAAAGGATGACCTGTCCTGGAAGGCCAAATCCAATTTGTAATGAGTAACAAAGGTATGAGGTCTTGCCCAAGTAGCTGCTGCACAAATGGCATCAATTGGGAGTTTTGATCTAAAGGCATATGAAGCTGATACTGCCCTAGTTGAATGGTCTTTTACTTTAGCAGGTAGTTGTTTCCCATCAATTTTGTAAGCAAATGAGATGCAGTCTGAAAGCCATCTAGACAAAGTGACCTTGGAGATGGGCAAGCCTTTGTTTTTTTCTGAGAAGGAAACAAACAATTGGTCTGATTTCCAAAAATCTTTAGTCCTTTGCAGGTAAAATCATAGAATTATGTGAACATCCAATTGGCATAGTCTGTATTCTGATTTGTTACTGTAATTTGGGAAGAATACTGGTAATTCAATAGTTGTGTTTAAATTATGTTCTGGACATACCTTAGGGTGAATGAAGGATTGGTTCTGAGGGAGACTCTATCCTTGTGGAATATAATATAAGGAGGTTGAATGGTGAGGGCTTGCAATTCTGAAACCCTCCTAGCAGATGTTATAGCAACTAAGAACAATGTCTTCCAAGACAACAATTTTAAGTCAGATGAAGAAGATGGTTCAAAGGGTGGAGAAATTAATGAGGTCAGAACTAAGTTCAAGTCCCATGGCTCAGGTGGTTGTCTGATTCTAAGTCTGAGAAAGAGGACTCCTTTCAAAAAGGTTTTGCATAAAGAGTGGGACATAATTGGATTTCCCATGTTCCCAAAATGATAATTAGAGATGGCAGCTAACTGAACTCTAATGGTAGCAGCTGCAGCTCCTTCTTGAAAAATAGATGCAAGGAAGGACAAGATAGACTCTATGGGAGCTGAGTAGGGATGTATGCCTTGATTAGCTGCCCAAATGGAAAACCTTTTCCATTTACCAGAATATAATTTCCTGGTGGAAGGTTTGTGCAAATAAATCAAGATGTATTTAACTGTAGGAGAAAGGGAAATACACATGTCTATTCTTGGAACTGGAGCAGCCATGCTGTCAATTTCAGGGTTTGGATGGTAGGATGGAACTGTCCTGATTGATGAATCAGAAGGTCTGGAGATGGTTCCAGAATCCATGGTTTCCCCAAGAGATAGGGCCACAGGAAGGGGAACCAGACTTGGTGAGGTCAGTAAGGAGCAATGAGGATCAAGGTACTCTTCAACTGTTTTGCTTTCTGAATCACTTTTGGTATGAGAGGATAGGGTGGAAAAACATAAAGGAGTCCCAGAGGCCAACTGTGGACCAGAGCATCCCTGGGTGACATCCCAGGATGGGGAATGAGGGCAAAGTAGTTGCTGTATTTGGTGTTCATGTATGTGGTGAATAGGTCAGAGCAAAGTTGGCCCCATTTGTGGAAAATCACTTCTGCAACTTCTGTATTCAGGGACCACTCATGAGGCATCAGAATTGCTGAACTCAGTTTGTCTGCTATCACATTGGACTTCCCCGGAATGTGGGTTGCTACCAGAAAGCATTGAGTGTCCATCGCCCATTTCCATACTCTTAGTGCCTCCCAGCAAAGTGGGTAAGACTTGGTTCCCCCTTGCTTGTTTATGTACCACACTACAGACATGCTGTCTGACTGAATCACAATTGTCCCGGTAGGAAGAGAACTGTGAAGTGCTTGCAACACATATAGCACCGCTCTCATCTCCAGAACATTTATGTGCAAGTGGTTCTCATGATCCTGCCAGATACCTTGGACTGTCATTCCCAGATAATACCCCCCCCACCCTATCTGGGAAGCGCCTGTGGTCAAGACTGCATTTTGTTGAGGGGGACCAAGTGGATGTCCTAGATGAAGCTGATCTGTATGTAACCACCATGTTAGATCTTTTTGCAGGATTTGTGATGAGTATTTGGTGGGACAAGGGCAGATCCTGCATTAACTACTGGGCAAATAGTACCCACTGAAGTACTCTCATGTGTAGATGGGCTAGGGGAACTAAGAGAATGGTGAAAGCCATAGTCCTTAGAACTTGAAGAACTATCCTGGCCTGTACTTTGTCTTTTTACAGCAAGAATCTGACTTGGTTGTGCAATGATTCTATCCTTTCTGGTGTCAGTTTTGCTGTCATGGTGGTTGAGTCTATGTCTGAGCCTAAGAAGACAATGCACTGTGATGGAGATAAGGCAATTTTTTTTAGATTTATTGTAATGCTTAATCTGGCACACAAGGATAGAGTCTCGTCCCTGGCTTGGATTAGTTGGTGCTTGGTGGTAGCAGTGAGGAGCCTGTCATCTAGGTACGGAAACACCTGGAATCCTTGACGTCTCAGGTGAGCCGTTACCACTGTCATGCATTTGGTGAACACTCTGGGGGTTGTAGTGAGGCCAAAGGGCAGTGTTCGAAATTGAAAATGACTGGCTCCCAGGCAAAAGCGTAGATGTCTTCTGGAGCGCCTGTCCATTTTGATATGGTAGTACGTGTCCTCAAGATCTATGGAGCACATCCAATTGTCTTTTCCAATAAAGGGAAAAATTGACTGCAGAGTGATCATACGGAACTTCAATTTTTTACAGACTTGTTTAGCTTGCTTCAGAATTGATCTCCAGTCCCTGGTCTTTTTTGGAACTAAAAAGAATCGTGAGTAAGTTCCAGATACTATTTGCTCTGTGGGGACTTCTTGGATGACTCTTTTTTGCAGCAACGAGATGACCTCTGATGTTGCACGGTCTAGTTGAATGGGTGACACATCTGGAAGAGCCCAGTTTACTGGGGGATCGGAAACAAAGGGAATCAGATAACCTCTGGAAAGAAATTATATTTTGTACCCAACGATCTTGGGAGATTTGTAGTCAGGCGCTTGGATACAGTGAGAGATGACCCCTGACTGCCTCCAGAGATGGACAGTCGGGCAACCCCTCAGGGGCAATGGAAGGGATGATCAGAGAAAGCATCTGTATCTCCCTGGTGTTTCAGACCACCTCTTCCGCGAGCACTGCATCTTCCATTATATCCTCCCCCTCTGCCTCTAGGGGAGGGTTGAGCTTGTGCCTGAGGGAAACCTTTTTGGGATTTACGGAACCACATTTTCCCTCCTGTATGACCCTTGGGATAGATTCTAGAAGGAAGGGAGAAACAGACTCCGACAGCAGATAAGGTTTTCCCTTACTGCTTGTACCTGTTAAATGTCTCTTTTACCTGAGGTCCAAAAAGAGTTGAACAATCAAAGGGGACGTTGGTAAAAAAAGACTTAAGGGATTCCGTAAAGTTACATAGACGCATCCAGGAATGTCTCCTAAGAAAAATTCCTGCTGTGGCTGCCCTGCTTGCTCTGTCAGCTGCATAGTAAATCAGCCTCATGGAGGACTTAGCAATAGAGGTAAGGGTGGAGAGCTGCGCAGATACCTTGTCCGTGGATCCCAAAGTTACTGAACCCTGAATGGTATCTCCCAACTCCTTTAGGAGATCCCTTTGAAGTGTAGTAAAATGGGACAGGTAATTCAGCGATCGTACGGTAAATGCCACTGAAGAAAAGGTTCGCTTTCCATACCTATCTATCGTCCTAGACTCTTTATTAGGAGGATGGATATTTGAGGATGTCGTTGACAACTCCTTCTTTGTGGCCACTGCTACCACCATAGCATCCACAGGAACTCCCTTAGATAAAAAAAGGTTTGTCTTCCGGAGCAGTCATAAATTTGATTGGCCTCCTCAGGACAGGCTCCACTGTGTCTGGGGAGGTCCAAGCTTTCCGGGATATGACCCTTAAAAGTTAGTCATATGGTGGTGTCACCCAGAAGGTGGATGGTCGGGAACCAAAGGCCTCAAGGTACACTGATTCATCCTCAGTAGGGTTAGAGGTTTTCCAATCACCTCTCTGATGAAGGATTTCAAGGATGTCTGCAAAAAGAGACATCCTCAGAGGGGGATCTTGGGGACCCTTCTGACTCATCCAAATCATTGTCTGACATGACAGACTCAGGTGAGTCAATGTGTTTCCTCTTACAAAGTCTCTTCCAAGGGACCTCTCCAGTGGGATAATCTGGGGATGTCTCAGAAGAGGGGATACCTCCAATGGGGGCTCCCTGTGTCTCTGGTTTCCTACGCTTTGGGGCAGGCAGGGGAGAAGAGGTTGCTGATGACTGATGAAGGGACATCAGGTCCAAAGGCAGGCTTTGGCACTGGACAAAGCTTTCTCTATTGCTTCAAAGTCCTTACCCCCTGCTCTGAAGAAGACCTCTGCTCCATGGAAATGGAAGGTCAACTCCAAGCAGGAGGGACAGGTTCCAAAGCAGATGTGGGAGCCGAGCTCACTCGAGCCGATGCACCAAGATAGAGGGTTGGTTCCAAAGAAAAACCAGGGTGACTATCCCTCTGTGAGTTGACTGGAGACTTTCGGCTCCCAGACCCCTTGGCTCCAGACTGAGCCAATGAGGACAGAGTTATCGGTTCCGAGGAGGCAGGAAGAATCCTCAGAACTGAAGGTTCCAGCACTAAAGGACCCAAAGCATTGGACTCCGAAAGCAAAGCAGTCGGAGAAGGAGCAGTAGTCTGAATATGGGATGGCTCCAAAGCCTTTGGGTCTAGACATTTTAGCCAGAACCAGATAACCGAGCAGCCTCTTCACCACCCACTTGACATCCTCATCAGAAAGTGCCCTGCACGAACGGGTGAAGATAGAAGGAGATCTCCTTTTTTCCAAAATAGGAGATCTCAAGGTTGGTGAAACCGGATCCAAAACAAGTGAGTGTCTCGAGATAGAAGGTTGTCTTGGCACCAAAGAAACAGATGGCACCGAGACTGAAGACCCAGATTCGGAGCCAGAACTATTTGGCTCCATTGCTTTAAACTTCTTTGATGGTTCGGAAGCTGGAACCAATGTAGATTTTCTTTTAAGAGTTTTGGAAACTGTCTGACCAAGTTCCAGCTGTTCCTGTTAGGAACTAGTAATAAGGTCCCTGTCTAAAAGTTTTCTTCTTTCATTAAGAACCCTAGTACTGAAGGCATGACAGAAGGTACAGGGTTTTTGTAAATGAGCCTCTCCAAGACAGTACACACATCTGCTGTGACTGTCAGTCAATGACATTTTTTGAAAACACTTGTCACATTTTTTAAACCCAGAAGGATGTGTTCTTTATGTTCTCTGTCTTTGTCTTTGGACATATTCCTGGTAATAAGCAAAGATAACAATGCAACAATAACAATAAGGCAAAGGTAAACTATCAAGAGAAGAAACACTTTTTTTTTTTAAAGGAGGAAGGACTAGCAATCAGAGAGGAAAGGCCCTCTAATTTAAACAGGCAACTATGGCCCTCTAAAATGAGTCATACAATCCTTAAGAAAATGGGACAGGGGAGCAAGCACTCACTACAATCGCACAGGCAATAGGTAACAACTATTTAGCTAGAATAAGTAAAGAAATATAGACAAATATATCAAAGATTATCGAAAATATTTCTACTTAGCCAATGAACCAGTAAGGAGACAACCTTGAAGCTTTCGCAGCAAACAAGATCTGGGTAATTGCTGTGATGTACCATGGGATAGGGATTAGCCTCAAGCCAGTAAAAGCTCTCAAGCTTTATTATCGGCAGAGTCAGAGCCGAGAATCATCTCCGAACCCATCCAGCAAGAATTATGGTGAGAAAGGACTACATAACATCATACATTTTAATGTAAGTGCCCTTTCAAAAATTTCTTAGGTCTGTCAATACATCTGTTAGTTCTGCTTTCCATGTGGGGATAAATGAAAGACCTTTATTCAAAAGTGCTATTTATGTGGTAGTTAAAGATACTGAGGAGATATTTATAACTAGATCTTTTACCTCCATTTCCGTTGGGCCATCAAAGTCTGGTTGGTTTCCGTATTTGAGATCTGTTGTATTCTGCCCTTTCTCCCTCGGCTTTGGGATCTATCTCTGATCGGAAAAGGGTTCTGCAGGTTAAAAGAGGTAGTAGCAGTCATAAAATCCATATTAGAAACTATAGGCACATAAAAACTCCTGGTTTCATTGTTACTCAGCTTTATGTGGCTGTCCTGTTAGCGTTTTCTCAGCACTACCATCCTGCTAAGACTGTTCAGAGCTCATTGTAGGCACACACGCATGCTCAATTGGTGTCATAGCTGCAGCTCCTCCCAAAGAGGAAGACAACACTGAATCTACAGGGTTGTTGGTTTGTTCAGTTAGAGGCTCCATAGCTACCTGCAAACAGTCAACATTAGTTGCAGCAGTGGCACTCAGTCTGTTCCATGCAAAAACTGCCCCATTAGCAAAATCATTGAGATCGCATTGCAGTTTCTTAGTTTTTATCATCTGTGATATCTTTTCATAACTTAAAATATTATCATGCAGGGAATCCAGTTTGACGCCGATAATATCAGATGAAAAGGTATCATAAATCTGATTCTGTAATATATTTATCTGCTTGTGTAACTCCTTTTCTTCAGGAAGAAAAAAGTCTATTAGCATTTGCAAATAACTAGAGCTGGCTTATAAATTAAAAGTCTGCCATTTCAGAAGAAAGGCTGGATATAAATTCCCTTAGCTGGGTATATTGAGGATTCTAAGCCCCCTAAGTAGAACCTTGTGTTTGAGAGATGCTTCAAAATGAAATCGCTGCCACTGCAGCCTCTTAAACTTGTACAGTTTATTTTCTAATTCCTTAAATTTGCCAATAAAATGCAAATATACCTCATCATTATCTATGTCTGCCGACTGCTGCACAGTTAAGTTGTTGTCCAAAAGTGAATTAACAGGCACCTACATAATTCTTTGAAGTCGTTCAGCAAATTTTCTTCTCGTAGCCTGGAGTCTTTTAGTAGGGTCATAAGCCAGCTCAACATTGTTGCCTTCAGCCATGCTCTTATCCTAGAGATAAAAAATAGAAATATATAAGAAAGCACAACACCAGGAATAAGAATGGACTGGTACAATAAATAAATCCAAGTAAAAAACAACTAAAAACATTTTAAAGAAACAGTCTCCAAATAGTTTAACTTAGATGAACATCAGTAAAAACATTAAGAAAAAACTCATATGTAAAATAAAAACTGACAAAAATACAAAACATTTAAAATGTCAGTGTTTAAGTGGTGTTGCCTTTAAGCATGGTTTTAATGAAACAACCTCATTTACCTAAGGTTTACATAAGGTGCATAAAGATGCAATCAATCCACCAATGCATCCAATAGTGTCTGGAAAAGATTGGGTTATGGAGCCACTTTCAATTTTTATTGAAAAAAAATCTACATCCCCTATTAGAAGGTTGTGAGACTATTCTTAAGGATACCAGAAGTTTAAAATGTTTTTAGTGATGGTGTTAATTGATTTTATGCTAGCTATTTAAACCTAGTGTGTACTTTTAAGAATCAGTCTGATGAAGCAGTTGACACACTGTGAAAGCGCTTACTGTTCTGAGTTAAAGTTTTCATTTTATTTTATTTTGCCAGTCTGCTGTGTTGGATTTTGGTACTTTTGTTGTTTTTTACTTGGATTTCTACAGTATAGTCTGGGTAAAAGGGGCACAGCTGGAGAAACTGTGCCAGCCTTCCCCAGGAGTGTCTGTGTGGTTGTATAAACTCTTAACTCAAAGTGTGTGTGTGTCAGCTACTTGGGCAGGGACATGAAGCAATGGTTGCACAGAGAGGGTGCTGGAGGTTTTAGCTTGCCCACTAGGCTGAGACCTGGACCCTATAGCTGTGCCAGTGGGGAGTCTTATTGGGGACCTGGAGAGAAAAGAAGAAACCAGCCCCAGACTGACTGTGATCTCTGTGTGCTCTTAAGGGAAATTCTTCTTTACTGTGTATTTTTTATCCTTTCCCTATATGGACATCCCTCACTGGTGTTAGTGATGAGGATTGAGGCTCCTTGATTGTTGGGTCAGTGCACGGGCATCACACAGTGGGTAACATAGGGGTTTATTTCCATTTTATTTAGCTTTTCTTCTATAACTTAGTGGGAAATTGTGTCAACAGCTTTGACCAGGTCAAAAGTATGTGGTGTGTATTGTTTTGCCTTCATCCATTGTTTGTTTGACCTTTTCAAAATATCCACCAGTTTAAGTAAGCATGACCTGCCCTTAATGAAGCCAAGTTGAAATGGGTTCAATGTTTGCAGTTTACCTGTGTCCTGATTGATTAATTCCATGATAAGTCTTTCCATGGTCAGACTTATGGGTCTGTAATTGCCTGTGTCTGTGAAAGGTCCTCCCTTATGCAGGGGAATGACTGTAGCTGTTCTCCATTCACTTGGTACAAAACATGTATGGAGTCTGAGACTGAACACTGTTGTTAGGGGTGTGGCTGAGACTGAACAGTGTTGTTAGGGGTGTGTGGCTAAGTCATGCTTCATGCTATTTAATATGCATCCAGGGATATTGTCAGGGTCCATTGATGCAATATTTCTAGCTTTTGATAGCACTTTTAGAACTTGGTCTTGTGTGATGGCTGGAGGTAATCCAGTTTCATGTATATCTTGAGGGACAGAGAGAGGAGAAAGAGGGTTAAAGCTAGAGCTAAATTTATCAGCCCATAGGTTTGCTGTATCTTCAGCCTCAGTATAGATAACATCATTCACAATTAGTTCAGCGTTTTGCTGCATAAAAAATAAACATAATATAAAACCATTAAATAACATTTAAAAATAATAAACACAATATAATACCTAGGTCAAAATAACTTAACCACACATGCAAATGCTATAATCTCAGTGAGTAATACACATAACTAATACATGTAACTATGAGCATACCATGTGCAGGTGGTAGTTGCATCTCAATGTCTGACGCACCTGGATACAGTAGTTGATAGAAGTAGTATAATCATACAAGTGACTATCAGTTGTAAAGGTGGATGCAATAAACATTTGAATGGCACACCTAGTACATTTATAGTGGAAATCCTCTGTGTCTGCTTCACCAACATTTAGCACTGCACTGTGAACCTCTTCTAAGCTGCCTGGATCCCTAATAGTTGACAAGAACTCCTCCCAGCTCAGTGAGTGTCAGTTTGGTAGACTGTCCACCACAACCAGCTGTCCACTCTTGTGCTACAGCCTTTGTTCTGACAGTGGCCTTTTTAATCATGTCACTGACTGTATATCAGACCATGTAGCATACACAACCATGGCAACTAAGAGCACTGATATTGTTGACCACCTGCTGCCAAACATGGTCACAGAAGGGCTTGTCAGAGGCACATAAATCCAACAGATGTCCACCATGGAGACTGTGGGTCTTTATTATGACCTCATTCTCAGCATCCGAGAAAGGAATCATCCATGAGAATACCACTGCTTACTTCTGGATTTGCAGCCATATCCCTGTTGTGATGAAAGACAAAATAGATATCACAGCACAACATGACACACAAGGGTAGTGAGAAGCATTGTAGAACTAGCAGTCTAAACAGCACTGCAATATCTAAAACATTACAGACGAAATATATGTGTAAAGGATGTCAATAAAACCAGCACTTTAATATTCCATATGCCTCTCTCCCAGCCCCCCCCAAAAAAGTAAACTATAGAAGACAGCAAATAGCTGCACCTACCTAACAGAGAAAAGATCATAAGCAAAAAAAAAAAAAAATGGAATGTAACCAAAGCCTATAGAAGTCACTCAATGGCAGTCTAAATCTTAAGCATGTTACAGCAGCACTAAAGAACTCTGAAGACATGAACATGTCTATTACATGACCCCCAAGGAGTATATTTCAGATTATTTAAACAGAATTTATTGAAATACTGCAGGTAGGCATCAGTCTTTGCAAATATTTTTCAGCATACTAAGAATGAGCAGTTGTACAGAATATATACCATGAACATTTTCAAACAATATCCTATACAGTCCTATGGCAAAATTGTTGCTAGTGCTTTGTTCAGTAGCACTTGGGAAACAAGGCAATCTTCCCTAGCACAATGGAAGTTCCACAGCCCACATCATACTTATAAGGTGTAGATAACCCCCTCTGGGCACATGGAATCTGTTAATTCGGTCTCAACTCATGTTTGCATTTGAATCACTAAATTTGAGCTATATGCTGTGGAGATAACATGGAGGTGGTTTCTACATGAAGACATGCACATGCTTGAGTAGTACCAGAGTGGGGATTAAAGGACTTTCAACTAGTTAATGCCTTGCAAGTGTGTCTCTTTAGCAGTACTGTTCTGTCAATGATGTCTTAAGGATCCCTGCCAATGAGAACTACAATTTGAGTGTGTGTCACACAAAGTCTTACAAATAAGTGTTAACTTATACTGACTTTGAATTAGGATTGAAACTTGATGCACATATCTGTCCACATATTGTAAAAATTATGTGAAGTGGCTGTGAGTACATCTCAGACATGGGATGAAGATGGCTAACACTCTGACTAAATCTTAAAACATATAGACAACATAAAAATGGTTATATTTATACAAACCTTGTAAAATTTCCGTGAAAAAATGTAGTAAAATTAAGTAATGCACAGTAATGTTATCAGTAACCCTGCCTTGCAGATTTTTTTTTACCTTCACATTCATAACCATCCTCATAATTCCTATAATTCCAGTCACACAATTGTACTGCGTAAGGAAGAATAATAACAACTTGATACCATAGGTATAGTGCAACATAACTCCACATTTCATAAGTACAATGCTCAGTACATGCTTAACTTTCAGATTTTGTATTTAACTGTTTATGTGACGCAACATGTTCCTGATGTCAGTGCTCCATTACAACTCCATATGTGCAGTATTCAGAGCTTCTGAAGGTATTGTCTGTGTGAAAGTAGGGATCATAACTGTAAACATTTTATTTGTAGAAGGAAACAAAGTCGAGCAATCATTACATTGAATTGTATCAATATTTTTTTTCCTTCATCCTTTGTGTGAAGTTTGGCATTGCACATCTGCAACTCAGAAAGTTATTCTGCATGCACAAACACTTTGCATTCAGTCATGAAAACCATACTGGCATCATTGCACCACACTTAGCATATTAGACATTACTGAAGGCAGAAAGTACTTATCTGCAACTGCCGGAATGGCATCAGTTAATGCTGTCTGTAGTGAATAACAGCACGATTGCTGCTGGATTTGAATCCACATAAGATGGCTATACCAGTATTATTTTATGTAGCATAATACATGTGATCATTTGTTTTTTTTTTTACATTTTAATGTATCCTATGCCTTTTATATCCACGTGCAATTTATAATGGTAATGTGACAATATATTTGTTGATAGTGGTTGCTAACCCTGATAATGCTACCTGTGTGTCTTCCCATGTGATCACCTCACCAATAATAGTAATAGCAATAGCAATAATAATAATAATAATAATAATAATAATAATAATAATAATACACTTCTGTGTGGATACTGTGGAATTAACAGTACATGTGCAATACCGTGACAAAACATAACTAGCAGGTACTAAGGTAGTTGAATATGAAGAGCACAGCAAAGCAGCTTGCAAAACATGTC
Organism: Protopterus annectens; assembly: GCF_019279795.1. NCBI lineage: Eukaryota > Metazoa > Chordata > Ceratodontiformes > Protopteridae > Protopterus > Protopterus annectens. Next base: position 1,001,998,759 of record NC_056731.1, read on the forward strand.
TGCACTCTGCTTCAGTAACATATCTGTATAATGATCAAGTGTAAATCATCCTGAAATATACTTGTAACATCATCCCCTCCTGTACACTCTGCTTGGCCCTTTCCTCAATATTTACCCTCCCATAAAACAATAATGATGTCAGTTGTAAAAACAGATCAGCACATCACACACATGGGTAATACAAGTCTTCTAAACTAAAAATGTAATTTTTATTCTTTGCACAGTAGTTGGCACAGAACACTGTCAGTGGTTAGGAATGACTGTAGAAAAATGGCACTTCTCATTCTATGGCAAAAAATAAAACAATAACTACTCATATGTTATGACTTTACGAACAGTTGTGCAAATAAGCTTGGCAGTAGTGCACTTCAGTAAGTGATTATGACAGAATTAAAGTAAAGTCAGTGTTTTTTGTTATTTGTATATACTGTACTGGGTCAATGTATGCCTGATATGAGGAGTTCACTCCAATGCACTCAGTGCACTGCTGTATACAACTGAGGGTGGAACTGGCTCACATTTTACTTCCCAGTATCACAATGTTTACCACTGAACTCGTACAATTGCAAACATATTTGCAAACTGGTATTGATGAATGAATATGTGCCTTGTTATCATCCTGCACATTGTATACACATAACAATGGCATTTAAGAGATGCACACATAAACAAATGCAAGACTTAGCTAGTAATAATGAATCAAGCAGAGATCAGCAGATTAACAATCAGGAATGCATGGCAGGCACCCCATGGTGTAACAGCTGTCACTATCGCCTAACAGCTTCCTGCTCAGTCCCTTTAACATCAGTGTTGTGATTTCCTATCTGTACAGTTCCTTCACCTGTAATTTGTGAGACACATGACACTCTAAGTCCCTTTGTGACTTCACCTGTGACATCATTGTTGTGCAACATATCAGTTAGTTCAGCATAACTTTCATTATAGTAATTTGGTAGCATCACTATTACACATATATAACTCATTCCTTTCCATAGCGATTGATGTGCAGTAGCAAATGTACTTGTTAACAAACATGGACAAAAGCGATTTTGAATAACACCACAAATTAGTCCTGCTACTATTACTGTTGCATGATACTTGACATCAAGCAGCAAAGTTAACTAACAGTAAATGACAGTTCACGTCCTATGGCAAAAACTGATGACAATTTGCTTTCTCCCACTTACATATGGTGCTCCTCCTGCTAATATGCTTAGCCTTGCTGTATAACAGAAAGCAATATTGATATGGGTATGAGGAGATAGTAATTAATATAATAAGCCCCAGGCTTTAATGTAATCCTGATAGGATTTTTTTTTATAAAATAATTTTTACTGATTTTACAAACCTGAAAGATTACAATTCACATACAAACAAATGAACAGCAAAATGAAAAATCTATTTACAAGAATCCATAGCAATAACAAGTTAATACAAGCCATCAATATTTTCCTAATAAATCACATAATTTTTGCCAATATTTTTTCTGATGAGTAATATTTGGTGTCATTATGTTGAAAGTTGAGAGTTCTTTCTTGCAGATGCTTTTAGCTAAAATAATGAACTCATCAAATGACAGAGCAGTTTTACATTTCCAATTTTTTGTAATTATTTTCCTAGCCAGTGATAAAATTGACTAAATGAGAGGCAACTGTGATCTGGGAACAACTTCTGGTACTGGAGTGTTAAATAAAATGAGTGAATCAGCTATACAGTATTTATCCGTCCATCGTGCCTGGGAAAACTTTATAAATTCCTTCCAAAAAGGTACAACCAATTTGCATTTTTAAAATCATATGTGCCCGATCTGCTTGTGTGTCACAATTACATCTCCAGCATTGAACTTCCTTTGTAATTTTGTCAGGGATTAAAAAGATTCTATGTATATATTTCCAATTATAAATTCTCCAATAAAGAGAGGATGTTGTTTTACAACTTGACTTTAAGATCAATTTCTTATTATCTATTGAGAACTCAAATCAGTTTATTTTTGTAGAGTAGTTCCGAAGGTTTGAGTTCAAATTTATAAACTCTACTCTTATGCTCCTATATATTACTGATATGTAAAATGTATTGTGAAAAGGAATGTGGTTGATATTTATATTTATAATTCATTACCTTAAATTTATCATTTACATATGCTTTGCAACTATGACTGTTTATCCAATTATCTTTTGTTAAGGACTATTTTGAGAGAAGAAATTCAGTAGTATGTAATTTGTTTCCATTTAAAAACTGATGCCAAAAATAAGTTGATTTCTTGAAATTCTAATATCTTGTTTTTATTAAATGCTTTTAGACAGCACTTAGTGTTAGATATGGAAAATATTAAAAAGAGTAAATCTTTAAGTATATAATTAGTGTCAAAAATGACTTAACTATATGAAGAGCATAATCTACTAATGGAATAGATTATATTATTTTTTTCCTTTGTAAAGAAATATTTTAAGATCCAAATGTTTTAAGATCCAGATGGCGACACCCAGATCTGCTCTGAGTTATAGCACAAAGGCACGAAAATTACAGAACCAACTGATATTGCCAACATCCTGGCAGATAGGTTCAGTGCTAACTTTAACCCCCTCTCACCCCCTAAAGGGCCCATATCTATACAGGAAGAATGCAGAGTCCCTGTAATCGCAACTATGCAGGTAAAAGCTGCATGCTCTAAAGCCAGAAACACAGCATCCATGGGACCAGACAACATCCCAGGCTGCGTTTTACATGAACTTCAGAACAAACTGGCTCCCCACTTAAGCACCATGTTCAATAATAGCCTTGCATCAGGCTTTGTGTCCACTGAATGGCACACAGCAACAGCTATCCCACTCCACAAAGGGGGAGCCACCAATGATCCCGGGAACTATCGGCCTATTAGCCTGATGAGCCTGGTCTGCAAGGCCAGGGAATGTATCATCATGGAACTCATAAACAAAGACATTGGTAACCTCCAAACTCTGGATCCCACCCAGTTCAGGTTTGTGAAAGGCAGATCATGCCTCCTGAACCTGATTGACTTCTTTCTGGCAGTCACTAAAGCAGTGGTTCACACAGCCTATCTTGACCTTGCCAAGGCTTTCGACACCATCCCCCATTCTGGAATGATAGCTAAACTCACTAAACTAGGTATAAATCCCTATGTCACAAGATGAGTTGCCAACTGGCTCACTGACAGAATCCACACTGTAAAAGTTGCAGACTCCAAATCTGACCTCAAAGCAGTGACAAGTGGAGTACCACAGGGTTCCGTCCTGGGACCTCTCCTGTTTGGTATCTACTTCTCTGAAGTACAGGCTAACACAAAAGGCCTCTGGCTAATGAAGTTCACAGATGACTGCAAACTAGGAGCCATGGTCAAGTCCCCAAATGATGTGGACATCCTACACAAGGGCCTCACTGAGACACATGCCTGGTGTCAGAGCCTGGCCTCGAGCTCAATGCCAAAAAGTGCAGTGTCATCCCCTTTGGTAAAAACTCTGTACCCATGAACTACCACATAGGCAGAATTCCACTTAACACCGAATGTGTGATAAGAGACCTTGGGACCCAGGTGGACAGTAGTCTCTCCTTCGATAGTCACATCGCCACAGTAGTCAGGAAGTATTTCTACGTGGCACACCTCATCATAAAATGGTTCTCATCCAGGAAAAAAGAGGTAATTGTTCCCCTCTACTCGACACTCATTAGACCCATTATAGAATACAATTCCCCTATTGGAATGTACCTCACAAGACATCTGCAGCAGCTGGAAAGGCCACAGAAGTACCTTACAAAGAGGATTACTGGCCTCAAACAAATGCCCTACACTGACCACCTCAAAAAACTCCAGCTTTACTCCATAGCATATCGCCTACTCCGAGGTGATCTTTGCCTAACATATAAAGCTATGTCAAACCCAGAGCTGTTGGACATGCTACACCTAAAGAAATTCCAATCCCTCTGAGCTACACACTCTAGGGACCTAAACCTTGTCACCACAATAAACAGGACATGCTAGAGGGATAGATTCCTGTCCCAGAGACTTTCTATACTCTGGAACAACCTACCCATCTATGTCAAGCAAAGTTCTTCATTAGCACTCTTCAAGAAAAATCTTGATGAGTGGATGGGAAATAGGAAATACACCCTGGGGATCACTTCTGTATGTCTGCTCAACAGTGGCACAGGAAAATAACTTTCTTGGGTGGCGTAAGCCATGAAACCTTGTTGGCTAGGCTTACGTTGGCTCTTAGGCCAATAGCCTAGTACCTACCAATGAACCTATGAATAAAATTTATTGATACCAAATAAAGTTTGGCAAATTAGGTTATGCTTATTATTTTGAATCAGTCATTCATGTATGGATTTCCATGATGAATGATATGTGGAATTTAACCATAATGCTATCATATTTATGATAGTGGATTTTGCATATAGTTCAATATTTGGGGAAGCTATCCCTCCATCTTCCCAGCTTTTAGTATGTCAATCAAAATATATTATTGGCTTATTAGGATACCAGAGGAATTTTAAGAGGATTGTGTTTAATTTAATTATTTTTTCAGTGGGAAGAAATATTAAAGCCTGTACATAGAATAAGAGTTTTGTTAGTATAATCATCTTTATTAAAGTAATTCTCTCCTCCATTGTAAAAAAGGATTTAGTCTAGTCCTCTATTAGATGTCTACTTATATTAAGTTTGAATAGTTTGTTTGAATTGTATTTTTTATTGTAGATAGAATATCAGTTCCAAGATAATTAATGTGAGTGTTGCTCCAACTGAATTCTGTGAAACTATTTAGGAAATCAGAAGTTGTTTCATTAACTAGTAAAGTTTTTGTTTTGTTTTTGTTAAAACTGAAATCTTCTCAAAATGATTTAAGGATGAAATCATTTGTGGTAAAGAGGATTCTATTTCTCTAGTAGTTATAAGAATATAATCTGCAAATAACTATATTTCACAGCTAAACTCTTTATTAATTAGAAAACTTTTGATTTTAATATTGGATCTAATATAATTTGCAAGAGGTTCAATTGCTAAAGCAAATAATAAGGGGGATAGAGGACAACCTTATTTTGTACCCATTACAAATTTGAAGGATTTGGATATAAAGAGCCCATTTTTACAAACAAATAGGAATTATTGCATCAATTTGTGATGAGATTTATAAATAGTTCAGAAAAGTTATACTCTTTAAGTACTTTGAATAAATAAGACCAGCTAATAGAATCAAATGCTCTATTTAAATCTAAAATGATTATTGCTTGGTCTTTTTTATTAGCTAAATCAATTAGCATATTTAATTTGATTATATTATCATGGAATGTTCTACACCAAATAAATCCACTTTGATCTTCATTAAATAGTTCTGGCATAACATGATTCAGTCTTTTTGCGAAGATGGACATAAATAGTTTATAATCAACATTAAGTAAGGATATGGATCTATAGGAGGAGCAGAGTTTGCTATCTTTATCTTTTTTTAAGAATGGAAGCAACACACGTGTAGTGCCAAGGGGGGGGGGTAACTTGAGAAGTTTTGATCTTTTCAAATACATTCTGTAGAAGTTTAATAATGTTATCTGAAATAAGTTTATATAATTCAGGAATTAAACCACCAAGCCCAACAGCCTTATTCGTCTTAATATTTTGAATTTGGTCTTTTATTTCTTTTGATAGGATGGGCTTGTCAACAATATTTTTTGCTCTTTAGTTATTTTTTGTTGTATATTACTTTTCAGAAAGTCATTTATAATGGGGTCATTATCTAAGGTTGAGGAGGTGTTATTTACATTTTCATAGTGGCATTTGAAACTTTCTAATATGTATTTCAAATCGGTTATTTCTCTATCTTTCCCCCTTTGGTTAACTTTTATTTCTTTAAAATAGCTGGTATTTTTTTTCTTATATCTTATAGCAAGTTTATGTATGCTTTTGGGATTGACTGAATAAGAGCAAATTTTCCATTTTTCTAGTTGTATTGAGATTGGATGCTGCATTGTATCAATATATTTTTGATTTAATGATTTTAATTCAAAATTGATATTTGTATCATTTGGTTTCATGTTTATTTTTAAATTATCTATTTTAAGTCCTTTTCCATTCTTTTCTTTTGTTAATATAAAAACTTTTGATTTTCCCATATATATATATATATATAGATATATATATATATATATATATATATATATATATATATATATATGTATAAGCCTTTAAGGAATCCCAAAGAATAATGTCTGTGACTTCTCCATTGTCATTTAGTTCTATAAATTGGTTTAATTCCATTATAAACCATTCCTCGAAATCCTTTAACTGGGTAATATAAGCTGGGATTCAAGTATTTTTTATTAGGTTAATGATTTTAAGGGAAAGAAATGGCATTGTGATCAGATAACGGGGATATTATTCATACTTCATCAATTTTAGAATATAGGCTATTAGATGTGTATACTTTATCAACAGTAGTTTGGGTACCAAAACGAAATTAATAGTGTGTATAATTAAGTGATTTGATAGATTTTAATTCATATATATCTCGTAGGTTTAGATCATTAATAAATGTTTTTAAATGTTTAGCTGCAGATAATAGTAACTTTTTAACAATTTTAGCACCAATTCTTTGGATCCAATATGTATTTACTAATGCATAGTATTTTTTTACTGATTTCTATAATCAGTGTCAACATACCATCTTTATCAGTGTATGTATGTATTACGTTAGGTTAAGATATAGAATGTCTCCAAAGGATCATTGGCCTCTCCTTTTTGACTTAAAATATAAACCAGCTAATATATTGTAATCTTTGAATAAAATTCTATTTATGTCTTTTTTGATTATATGAGTTTCTTGCAGAACTATTATATGTGCTTTATTTACACTCAGATATTTATTTAAACTGCTTCTTTTCAATGAATTGTTTAAACCATTAACATTTAGTGATAAGCAATTAAACTGTGACATGTAAGAAGGAAAAAAGGGATTTTAAACACAAAAGTCATTAGCTTACTGCTTAAAGAATATAGTAGGTAACAATGAAACTTTGCTGTAGATAAGAATGACAATAACATTAAACATTTAAAATTAAAACTATTCAAACCAATAATCATGGAATATGGTTGGATGAATATATCATCCAGACCACTTGCCAAAACTACCATGTTAAGGTAATAAACAAAACCTAACTTGAGCATATGCTACTGCTTCTTAAAAGGAATAGTGATTTGTAAATGATAAGGATTCACTCTTGTGGACAAGTAAAAATTATCTTAAATCTATACATGTGCATATTGCACTATATAATGATTATTATTGTTATGACATAGATTAAATGAAAAATGTGGAACTGTTCAAACTAAACTATACAGATTAAAGTCACAAAATATTGACTTTTATTTTGCAGGTGCTTTGTATTGATCAGATTTTAAACTTACATTACATTTTTGTCTTTTGTTATATTTATCTGTGTTAAAAGACTAGAGAATAGGACATGCATGGGGCAATACTTGGTGGAAGACAGATGCCTCCACAGCCTACCTAAGAATTGTTTTATGTGTAGTTTGATTTGGGTATATATGTCTAATAGCTTATTGGGAGAACTGATATCAATGTAATGATAACTGTAATGATATTTTTAATTAAATGGAATTAAGTGTGCCAACCTATTTTATTTGAAAATAATGGTAATTAAGAATGAATCAGATAGTTAATGTCATGAAATAATAATTATATTATTTTGTCAGGCAGAGTGTTGAATTTATTTATAGGTTATAATATATGTATAGGTATTGAGGCCCACACTAGCCAGACAAGACACTCTCAAAAGGAGCCCCAGGATACTCTCAAGCCCGCAAGACCCAGGGACACCCATCAAGACAAATCTCCCATATTTTCCTGAACTCTTGAGGAAAAGTATTTTGCATCCAACCACGATTGGTATTGATTCATGGTTATTTAGTTCTTACTCATATTCATAGTTCTTGTTGAAATGTATTCACCTCCAACTGCATAGGAGACAGTGTTCACTTATTCAGCTTCATCTCTGTAGTCAGCAGTAAGTAGGGAAATCTGGATTATTTTCTGCTGTCATTCAAAAGGATGTTTGTATCCTTATGTAGTTTCTCTATTAGCATCTCAGTGGGCATCCGCAAGACCCACCAACCAAGGGATAATCCCAGGCCACCTCCCACAGAACCGCCCACCCAAGCAGTATATACCCAAACACCATCACCCTTATGATGAAGATCTCAACTATTTCATATATCATGGATCAATGGTATGTATATTCTGCTTGTGATTGGAAGATCTCAAAATCTCTATTGTTTGAGTCTTCAAATACAGTAGAAAAGTTTGTAGCATAATATTAAAATCAGAGTAGCTAGTATGGGCATTGTAGTTAATACAATGTATATATGTATGTATGCAAAGGGATATTAAGTTATTTTCTGTTTGTTTGCATGAGTTTACCAGGCTGTAGAGTAACATCTTAAAATATATATTTAGTGACTATTAACTAAGTATTAGGTTTATATGAATAATTACCAGACAATGAGTACATCCATCTCCCATCAGACCACTATATCCATCTTTGTATAATTCAATTAATGTATATACTGAACTCTAGGAGTAATTATAATATAAGAACAAAATGTTCTCAGCTGTGCAAAATTAAGTTAACTCAGAACGAACTCATTAACTGGTTTTCTTTTATACAGCTGCATCTAAAGCACATCAATATTATACAAAGATAGTGAGTGTCTTTGATTTATCTTTTAAAGTTGTGCCAATGTCTTAAGTGAAGTACAATTACTCCATGTGAGAATCAAACCTTGCACTTTGTGTCTACAAGGTAACATCCCAACAATTATTCAACCTTCCATAGTGTTACAGCAATGTTGTGCCATCAGAACTGATAGACAGATAAATGTTAAGGGATAATTTACCAGCAATATAGATTCTACATTATTGACTGACAGTAATGATGTATAGAACATCCGCTCTTTACCATTTTACTGTAATTGGATTAAGTAATATGATGTTTCTGTTTTTGAGATGTTCTTCATTGAAAATAAGAAATGAACAATAGTCATTATAACTTTAACTTTGTATGCCTGCATTTCATGTGCCATCGTCTCTAATGCTGCATCACAACTTACCTTAGAGCTAAATATTGTGAAATTAAAAGCTCGAGCTTGTAATATGGTATTAATAAATCCCATGCTTCTTTTAACCAGGGTGGTTGTTCTAATATTTTCAAGATTAAGATTTTCTTTTTTTTTTTTTTGGTCACTAGATGGCATCATTGTGTGTTGTATAAGCCTTCTGAATTCTAAGTGTGATTCTAGTACAGGGGTTTGCAACCTTCACTATCAAAAGAGCCATTTTTGGCCTCTCTCCCACCAAATAAAATTCACAAAACCTATTTGACCCCTAAAAAGATAACACAGCGCATATATATATATATATATATATATATATTTTTTTTTTTCTACTAAATGTAAAAGAATTAAATTTAAGAGAGCAATATTTAAAATCAGTCCCTATTTTTGTTCCTTTGTTGGGATTGCTTGACGCTGTGTGTGTGTGTGTGTGTGTGTGTGTGTGTGTGTGTGTGTGTGTGTGTGTGTGTGTGTGTGCGTGTGTGCATGTGTGTGAACAAGCAATCTGGACAAAGCCATAAATAATGGAGTACAAAGGCATAACACAGGGACACTTTTTAAATATTGTTCTTACAAACGTTGAAAGTTGATAGAACAGATTTTGCATTAGCATTAATTTTCTGAAAGCTACAAAGTCTGAAACTCAAATGTCTTTTCTGACTTCAGCCTTCAATGATCTGCTAGAAAACCAGAATTTTATGGGAAACAGACCAAAAGAATGAGGCACAAATCTGCACAGTTGAGAGGTAACTGTGTGCGTGTGTGTTCGTGTAGAAATGCATGTTAATGGAAACCATGTTACTCTAGCACGTTTCTAAGTTTATAGATCAATATTTAAAGTCCATCCCTATTTTTGTTCCTTTGTTTCCCTTTATTTGTGGCTCTGCCCAGATTTCTTGTGGTAACACTGAGAGGTATGGAACCCTTTAAGGAGATGCTGCTACTGCCAGGGGATCGCTTGATCGCTCTGTGCGTGTAATGCATGGCAACAGAAATCATGTTATTCTAGCAAGTTTCTAATTATAAGAGCAATATTTAAAGTCTGTCACTCAATCACGGTGTGTGTGTGTGTGTGTGTGTGTGTGTGTGTGTGTGTGTGTGTGTGTGTGTGTGTGTGTGTGTGGTAGAATGGCCATTAATTTTCAAAGCTACAGGGAGCCACTGCAGAGAGGTGAAAGAGCCACATACAGCTCCAGAGCCGCAGGTTGCAGACCCCTGTTCTAGTAGTATGCCGATAATTATTTTTATATGTTCTGCATTAATAACCTAGTGATCTATGATTCCAGCAAACAATCACTAGACTTATTCTACCACACATATTATACTTTATAGCATACCCAAAACACCTCCTCCTCTAATGCACCTCTGAAAAATGTTTAGCTACTGTCCCAAATAATCAAATATTTAACTAGGATTCAATCATGTGGCTTTTATTAACCCGAGGGGAGTGTACATAAATTTGGGCGCAATGACCTGTTCATAGCTGCCAAAGAATCCAAAGATGAAAATGCGGCAAATCAACTAAGCATCCACAAAGCCTGAGTCCCTGGGATACTTTTCACGGCAATTTCTTGCCTGAATTCAATGCTGGATGTGGAGTGTATCACGTGAGATTGCACATAAACCAGGAAAAAGCTAGTAAGCAACATTCCCAAAAAGTGCAGGTGAAAAAAGCTATATAGCTTATTTCTTCACAGCCAAATCAGCTCACCAGTAGTGACAGATGTATGCCTACAACCCATGAGTGTGTGCGGCACTTCAGAACTTCTATATCGCATGTAAAACACAGAGAGCTGGGCTAATCTGACACACCTCACTAGATCGTATTATTTGTGACTGTTAAATCAATTCAAATTAAGAGGGTGCTTCTATGCAGTTGAATACTCCAGCACACAGAAACATAACTTGTTTATTTACTAATATACAGTCAAGCCACATATTTCTAAAAGTGTTTGTGTCCTGACATGACTGGGTTGAGGTTTATGTGGTTAACGAACGTTCATTTTACATATATTAAAGCTGTCATTATGCAGGTTGAGCAGGAATTTTATTTGGTGACTAAAAGTTTGTTTTCCAAGGTGTGAAAATTACAAGAAAGGTGTTAGGAGAGATAAATGAGTACGGACATCTAATAAATGAATTTAAACATCTATACTAGCACACTGGGCACCAGAGTAAATACACAAATGCCAAATTAGTGTATTTCAATTTGAGTAAAGAATTTTAAATCAGTGCTTAATACTAACACACCTCTCCCCAAATGAATGTAAGCTTAACACATTACATTTTAAAGCAATAGGTGGCAGATGATCCAAATGAGAAAAATAGTCAATATGTAGTGGAAATAAATAAAACTGAGGTAGAGAGAAAGTTGAAACAGGGTTAAGTAAAAAATAAATGTTCATTGTTTTTATCAATAATCCAAACATAATAAACATTTACCTCAAAAATATTGTAAACAGTCCAATCAGCAATGTAATTGTTTGTAACAACCCATATCAATGCTCACCCTGGATTCAAGCCACATAACAGCACTTGTATGCAAAACAAGCAATACTGTTAAGATATATATATATATATATATATATATATATATATATATATATATATGGGTCTACTTTGTATAACCGAACTTCCGATTCACCGACACACAATTTACCGACTCCAAACAACCGAAAACACACAACACCGACAAACACCAACAACTCAAAAAACCGAACACCATTACACCGACACAAAAAACGTAAACTACACATTGCACACAATAACATATCCACTAACCTTAACCTAAACCCTAACCCTAACGTCCGATACTACCGCACACTTACCCAACCTGCACCCTAACCCTAACTCACTTAACCCACCCCTAAACCTCAACACCGTCACTATCGCACACTTACCCTACCTGCACCCTAACCCTAACTCACTTAGCCCACCCTAAAACATTAAGCCCATCACTATCGCACACTCACTCCACCCGCATACTAACCCTAACACACTCAACCCTTCCCTACACTACACTACATCACTATCACACACTTACCTTACCGGAACCCTAAGTCCGACACTACCGCACACTCACCTTTCCCACCCCCTAACCTAAAATCCCTCACTATCGTACACTTACCTGTCCACTCCCCAATCCTAAATCCGTCACTATCGCACACTTACCGGATCGCGCTCACACGTTGCCGTTGTCGGTCTTTCGGCTGTCGGAATATCGCCTTTTCGATCATCTACCTGTTCAGTCGTTCCATCTCGATCTTCTGGGTGTCGGTGAAGTGGCAGTTCAGTTATTTGAAGTAGACCCATATATATATATATATATATATATATATATATATATATATATATATATATATATATATATATACATATATATATATATATATATATATATATATACAAGATTATGACCACAATCTAACAATTACTACATTGAAATCATATTTGTTACTGATGCATTTAGAACATGAAAATAAAAATAAAGAGAGAATAATATTAAATAAACGTTTACCTTGTAAGTCACAGTAATGATGTATCTTACTTTGAATATTTAACAAGTGACAAAAAAAATGAAGAAAACAGGGATAATAATGCAGTGTGTAGCATTATTTCTCTTTCATTTTTTGAAGTTTTTATCTTTTGTCCAGCTGTTTTTAGATGCATGTCTTCTTAGACTGGTGTTTGCCCATTCCATGTCGTCAAATTTTTCAAGTATTTTATTTTTCTTGGTATATTCCACGGCTTCTTCTAGGGTGTTGGAAGATTTTCTGACCATCTGGAAGAGATATCCATAGTTTTGCCAGAAAAACAAGTTGGGCCTTTATGTCCATTTTCCTCAAGCTTTTGATGAAAAGTATAGCTTCTTTCCTTCTGGTCATAACTGATGATGTGCAGTGATTATCAAATCTGATGACATTTTCTTTTAGTTTAATTGGTGTATTAGACCAGGCTGACTTTAATACTAAATCTTTGTCCTGACTAGACAGAAACTTCACAATAATTGATCTGGGTACAGGAGGGTTTTTCTTTAGAGAGGATGTTGAAAGGGACCTTGAGCTCTCTCGATGCCAAATGAGAGAGCTTCAGGTAAATTGGGTGCCTTAGGCAGCCAATTGTTTAAGAAATGTATCAAATTGTCACCGTCTTCTTTCTCTGGGATTCCTTCAATTCTAATGTTATTTCTATGAGACCTACTCTCTAAGTCTTTTTGTTTAAGTGGAAATTCTGAGTGACTTTCAGTCTCTGTCGGTCTTCCATCCAAGTCTGTCACTGTGTCATCAATTGATGAAATCTGAGTAGATTGCTGTTTTAACACTTCATTTAGAAAATCCATCTGTTTTTTTTTTTTTTTTTTTGCAGTCTTCTTTAATATAATCCATTTTGGTTTCCAATTTTTTCAGTTTAATAGATAATTCTTCAATACTTCCAATAATAGACTGGCGTTCCTTTCTTAGAGTTTTCTTGTGAGTTCACTTTTGAGTGGCTCATGATAGATGAACAGTCAGAAAGTACACTGATAGGAAAAATTAAAATGCTGCTTCCAGTTTTATTTTTTTCTTTTTAAAAAGTATCAGTAATAGTTTAAAGAATATATTTCTGTTAAAAAATTGTATTCTATTAAGTTAAAATAATAAAATAATAAAATGCTGTCAGAAAAAAATAAGAAGCAGCAGAGCAAAAGCTTTGTGCTGCAAGTTAGCCACCATCTTGGTCACACACACTCCCGATCAGATGTTTTATTTATCAGTACAGTATGTTGTGATTTGGTGATCCTTGACACACTGTTTTGCAAAACACATTGCCCATTCTTATACATGTCTCATGCTCCCTTCACCTGTGTGCTTCCTCACAACTATTTTACGACATCTTCAGTGGCATGATTAGTTACTGCATACATGTAAAGAATGTAGAGTGAGGAAGGCAAGAGTTCAAGTCTAGCAGTGTGGGTGTATATACAACAGCAATTGTTAACAGACAGGACTGGTTTACTCAACAGCTGTGATATATACAATTCTACTTAGTGGTAACTGTGAAGGACTAGTGGCAACCCTGCCAATAGATGTGACACAGATGCTGTGACCCAGTCTGTTTTAATGGCTAATACACAAATTCAACCTTGGCACCAAGGTCAAAGAAGGAATATGTACTACTCTTCTATGTATGGGTCTCCAACCTCCATACCTAAATTAGACTGCACATTATTAATTTCTACAGTCACACCACTCTCTCCATGAACCAATGCCTCCCAGTACCTGTCTATCCATGGAAACTGTCTTATACACAAAATATTGTTTTTCACATACACACACACACACATGCACACAATTTCCACATAAGGCACTGAAATACTCAGGCCCCCACATCTTTCTTCCTGGTCCTGGTAGTACTGTCACCACCCAGAGGAAAGTCAAGTACTTCTTGTTACCTGTCTTCTCTTATTTTGTCAGTTGATATCTCTTTCACAGGTAGTCAGCCAAAGCAGTCTCAAAGATATGGTCTTTACAATTTGTTATTCTTTAGTGTAAATGGTTAACCTCTTCTCAACTAAGCAACAGTATACAAATACACTTGCAATAATAAATACCAGCCACAAGAGCTTAAAGATAACTAAAATGGATCTTACTTAAATAATAAGGAAACTAGAATAAATACAGAATAAAATATAGATAGGTTGGCACACAAGGAAAATAAAAATAAAGTGCAGTAAACACAGATAAATGCTTACAGAAAAATCTAACCTAAGCTATTTAAGTTTTCTAGCTAGCTGATACAAGAAGTACTGTACCTTAAAGTAACTAGTGAATTTTCAAAGATAGGATGTTTTACACAGCAAGTCCAGAAAAAGAAGTTATGTACTCACTGTAACGTTCCATCTGTGTTGTCCATTTTCATTCTTCTTCAACATATGGGATCAGATCTGATTTGACCATTTTTTACAGCTCATAGATACAAGCTCTTGAGCTCCTCCCTTACCCAAAATGGAGCAGTCCCCCCTCTTACCCCAGATCTTGTTTGTTGTTTTTTATTGTATAATGCAATAAATTTATAGCCTTAAGATGGAAAGTCACTATCTGGAGTTCAAACAGAGGGAACCTTGGTTCCTATAATAATCTCCTATTTTTCCAGAAATCAACAAGAGAAAAAAGGGCAGGGGGCTGGAGGGAGAGGAAGTGAGAAAGAATGAAAATGGACAACACAGATGGAATGTTATGGTGAGTACCTAACTTCTTTATCTGATATTGTCAATTTTCATTCCTTCCTCAACATATGGGGCAGAGTCCTCAGCTACCTGAATCCTGGTTGAACTCTAAGGAAGGATATTCCTGAGTACTGTTGAGCCAAAGGCTGCTCTTCCCCTGCAGACCAAATTCAACTTGTAATTAATAACAAAGGTATGAGGATTAGCTCAAGCTGCAACCCCACAAATATCATCCATGGAAGACCTGGATAAAAAAACTGATGAAGTTGCAATGGACCTGGTTAAATGGGCTCTTAAAGGCTTTGGCAAGGCCAGACCAAACTCATTATAAACAAAGGAGATACAATTAGATACCCATTTTGATGAAGTTACTTTGGTAACTGGTTATCCCAATCTCGTTTCTGAAAAGGAAACTGGCTCTCTCAATCTCATTTCTGAAAAAAATACAAATACTTGATCTGATTTTCTAAAATTTTCTGATTTGTGAAGATAGAAACCTAATTGTCTGTGAACATCTAATAAAAGCAAAATGTATTCACCTTTCTTAAAAAGTTTGGGAAGAAAACATGGATGTTAATAGACTGAGTAATGTTAGATCCTGACATCACCTTAGGGAGAAAGGAAGGATTAGTTTTTAAGGACACCCTATCCTTGTGAAAAATTAAATAAGGAGGCTTAGAGGATAAAGCTTGAAGTTCTGAAGCTCTCCTAGCTGATGTTATGGCTATCAGAAATATAGTTTTTCAACTCAAATATTTCAAATCACATTTTGCAGCCGGTTCAAATGTTTTTGAGTTAGGGCCTGTAACATTAAATTCAAGTCCAATGGTGGAGTAGGATCTGTAAAGGGTGATTTGAGTAGAAAGGTTTCTTTTATAAATGCCTTACAAAGACATGAAGAAGCCAATGTGGAATTATCAGCTCCAATATGGAAATTGGAAATGGCAGCTAACTGAACCTTAACCATTGAGGGACTAGCCCCATCATTAAAAACAGAAGTCAGGAATTCATGATTTTAAGTACTGGTGGTGAAAAGGGATTGATGTCTTGCTGCTGTGCCCAAAAGACAAATCTTTTCCATTTGATCTTGTAATTTTTTCTAGTAGAAGCTTTGTGGGATGACAAAAGAATGAGGTACACTGGGGAAAACAGCTTGGGTTGTCTGGCTATCAATGGAATTGAAGAAACCATGAGGTCAACTTTTGGCCCAAGATGTCTGGGTCAGTCATGTCTATCAGGTGAGACAGAAGGTCTGGAATTGGATCTGGAATTGAAGGTGGGTAAACTAGATGAGGCCAAAGGAGGGAAAACCAAATTTGTTGAGGCCAGTAAGGGGCAATGAGGATTACTTTGCTCTTCAACTGGGATACTATCTGTAGAAATTTGGGGATTACAGAAGTTGGAGGATAAACATATTGAAGACTTGGGGGCCAATCGTGAAGGAGAGCATCTCTTGGTAACTCCGCTGGTGGGGAGATTAGGGCAAACAACCTGCTGCACTTGTTGTTCATAGGAGATGCAAATAGGTCACAACATGGCAGGCCCCACTGGCAAAATATAATTTCTGACACTTCTTGTTGAGAGACCACTCATGAGGTAGTAGAATGGACCTGATCAACCTGTCTGCTATTTCTTTGAATTTCCCCGGTATGTGTGTTGCTATCAGAAATCAATTTGAAGAAATCACCCATTGCCACATTCTCATAGCTCCTCGATATAAAGGGTAAGATCTGGTTCATCCTTGTTTGTTGATGCACTATGTGATGATATGAGGTAGTGCCATCTGTGCCAGGGAGAGTAAGGCAGTGCATGTGTAACATATGCCAGCATAGCTAGCTGAAGTTTTGTAAAGAATTTTATATCATTTGACTATCTCACTGATTTGTACAGATGCTTGTGTTAAAAATGTATTTGTAAAAGTTGGTAGTGTTAAAAATGCATCAACAGTGGGTCCTTCTGAACAGAAAAGAGATATACATGTATGTCAGACAGTATTATTATTATTATAACTGATTAAATGTATATGTTTTAAAAGAGAATTCTGAAAGGGAAGAGGTTACTCTCAGTCCAGCTAATTTTGAAAACCAGGTTGAAAATTAAATGGGTTGGTTTAAGCCATAAAGATTTTGCAGCCAGAGACAAAAATGTCTGTGAAAAACAGGACTTGGAATCTTACTGTATTGTACTGAGGGGTGAACTAATTGCTATCCTGGAGTGGTGGAAGTTTTTGAAATTGTTTTCTACCTTTCAGATGCTACAAAAGATCTTAGCAAAGCTCTGGGTCACACATTGGTGGCAGCTGGGTGGGATATTAATTGAACTTCAGTAATCTGTGAGCAGATGTCACTGCATGTGTACTCTCAGCAGTCACAAGGTAAACATACAGAGTTCCATTTTCACAGTAGTTTTATTTATTTTTGTTGGTTTAGTTTTATTCATACATTTGAAAGAGTATGTAAACAGTATAATGTTGACCAAAGACTCTGGGTACAGTTCCTGACCTCCTTCCTCCATAGTAAAGCTATAACTGTTGTTTCTAAATTGTCTGGTACTGCTTGTTTCTTCTTCTCTTTCGGCTGTTCCCATTAGGGGTCGCCATAGCGGATCATCCGTTTCCATTTCTTCCTGTCCTCTGCATATTGCTCTGTCACACCAACCACCTGCATGTCCTCTCTCACCACGTCCATAAACCTTATCTTAGGCCTTCATCTTTTCCTCTTACCTGGCAGCTCCATCCTTAACATCCTTTTCCCAATATACCCATCATCCCTCCTCAGCACATGTCCAAACCAACACAATTTCGCCTCTCTGACTTTGTCTCTAAACCGTCCAACCTGAGCTGACCCTCTAACATACTGATTCCTAATCCTGTCCATCCTTGTCATACCCAGTGCAAATCTTAACATCTTTAACTCTGCCACTTCCAGCTCTGACTCCTGCCTTTTTGTCAATGCCACCGTCTCCAACCCATACATCATAGCTGGTCTCACTACCCTCTTATAGACCTTCCCTTTCACTCTTACTGGTACCCATCTGTCACAAATCACTCCTGACACTCTTCTCCACCCATTCCACCCTGCCTGTACTCTCTTCTTCACCTCTCTTCCACACTCACCATTACTCTGAACTACTGATCCCAAGTACTTAAACTCATCCACCTTCACCAACTCTACTCTCTGCATCCTTACCATTCCTCTATCCTCCCTCTCATTCACACACACACATATTCTTAGTCCTGCTGACCTTCATTCCTCTCCTCTCTAGAGCATATCTCCACCTCTCCAGGGTCTCCTCAACCTGGTCCCTACTCTCATTACAAATCACAATGTCATCTGCAAACATCATAGTCCGTGGGACCTCCTGTCTGACCTCGTCTGTCAACCTGTCCATCACAACTGCAAATAAGAAAGGGCTCAGAGCTGATCCTTGATGTAATCCCACCTCCACCTTAAATGGATCTGTCACTCCCACTGCAGACTTCACCACTGTCACACTACCCTTGTACATATCCTGTACCACTCTTACATATTTCTCTGCCACTCCTGACTTCCTCATACAATACCACAACTCCTCTCTAGGCACCCTAGCATATGCTTTCTCCAAGTCCACAAAGACACAATGCAACTCCTTCTGACCTTCTCTATATTTCTCCATCAACACTCTCAGAGCAAGCATTACATCTGTAGTGCTCTTTCCCTGCATAAAACCATACTGCTGATCGCTAATCATCACGTCCCTTCTTAACCTAGCTTCCACTACTCTTTCCCATAATTCAAGCTGTGACTGATCAGTTTTATCCCTGTGTAGTTACTACAACTCTGCACATCACCCTTATTCTTAAAAATAGGTACCAAAACACTTTTTCTCCACTCCACAGGCATCCTCTTGACTTTCCAAGATTTCATTAAATAATCTGGTTAAAAACTCCACTGCCATTTCTCCTAAGCACCTCCATGCTTCCACTGGTATGTCATTTGGACCAACAGCCTTTCTATTCTTCATCCTCTTCATAGCTGTCCATATTTCCTTCTTGTTAATCTGTTTCACTTCCTGATTCACTATCCCCACATCATCCAACCTTCTCTCTCTCTCATTCTCTTCCTTCATCAGCCCCTCAAAGTACTCTTTCCATCTGCTCAACACACTCTCCTCACTTGTGAGTACGTTTCCCCCACTATCCTTTATCACCCTTACCTGCTGCACATCTTTCCCAGCTCAGTCCCTCTGTCTAGCCAGTCTGTACAGGTCCTTTTCTCCCTCTTTAGTGTCCAACCTTTCATACAACTCTCCATATGCCTTATCCTGACCCTTCATGACCTCTCTCATTGCAATGCTCCTCATCTCCTTATACTCCTGTCTTCTTTCTTCATCTCTCTGAAAATCCCACTTCTCCAGCCTCTTCCTCTGTATACTCTCCTGTACTTCCTCATTCCACCACCAGGTCTCCTTGTCCTCCTTCGTCTGTCCAGATGTCACACCAAGCACCTTTCTAGCTGTCTCCCTTACCATCTCTGCTGTAGATACCCAGCTATTCGGTAAATCTTCACTGCCCCCCAGTGCCTGTTTTAACTCTTCCCTGAACTCCACCTCACAATCACCCTTTTTCAACTTCCACCATTTGATCCTTGGCACTGTTCTCACACTTGTCCTCCTCTTCTTGATCACTAACATCATCGTACAGACCACCATTCTATGCTGCCTAACTACACTTTCCCCTGTAACACTTTACAGTCTCTAACCTCCTTCAGACTGACCCTCCTGCATAGGATATAATCCACCTGTGTGCATCTTCCTCCACTCTTGTACGTCACCCTATGCTCTTCCCTCTTCTTAAAATACATATTCACCACAGCCATGTCCATCCTTTTTGCAAAATCCACTACTGGTACTGATTGTTTAAACTATGATAAAGTTAAACAATGTTTATTGGAATGTTTTAAGTTAATACCTGAAGATTAAAGAAAAAGGTTTTGTGATCATACACGCAAGGCAGATCAAAGTGTGTGTGATTATATTGCTGAGTTAAGCACTTATTTTAATAGGTAGGTGACTGGGTATCAGGTCACCACTTTTGAAAGGCTGACAGACCTTTTGGTAAGGGAACAAGCCCTTAGCACTTTGCTTGAGGACATGGGAATCTGGTTGGCAGACCAGGAGTGTAACTCTGCAGATGAGCTGGGGAAAAAAGGGGATCTCTACTTAGCAAGCAGGGCATCACTGCACAAGAAGGGGATACCCGGTGCTGCACATGGATATAAGGGAATCCATAGTGGGCAGCCTAAACAACCCCGACAGAGTTCACCAGTAACAGGGAAAGCCACTAGTTCAGGTACACAACCAGGATCAAGGGTTATATGTTTTAAATGTAACCAGAGGGGCCATGTAGCATACAAATGTTCACTGATGCAAGGTGAGGAACATAAGGTGAGGGAGCCAGCATGTAGGAATAACAGTATACCAGTGGTAAGTTGTCAGGAGATAACAGGGGTACCTGAGTTTGTATTCTATCTTAGTGGATGGAATACAGGCCACTGGTAAGAGAGAGACAGCCTCTGACATAACCATTGTGAAGCCCGGAGTGGCTAAAGAGGAGCAGTACTTGCTTGGGCAGTCCGCTCCAGTCATAGCTTTAGGAGGGACCCCATTCCAAATACCTTTGGTCAGGGTTCACCTTGACTAGGAGGGTGGAAAAGAAAGCAAGCAGGTAGGCATGTTTGAGGATATCCCTGCAGATGTCTTGATAAGGAATGATTCTGATAATGCAGTACCATGTGTACATACAGTTACACAGAGTCGGGCTTGGAGATAGCCATGTGGGTCTGGTAGCCTGGGGGAGACCCAAAACGACCCTACACCTGAAGCTGGGGCTGGTGATGTGGCTATTTCTGGAAAGGAACTACCCTGTAGCAGTGAGTCTGAAAGTGAGCCACAGCTGCTGGTAGGTATTGATGTTCCCATGGACAGGGTGACTGCAAGGACAGAGGTGAGTGGTACTACCCAGGCTGACAGTGAGGCACCACTGTCAGAAGATACCAGGCTACCTGTGGAAAGGCAGCTGGGTAGGGTCATAAAGGTAGAGTTGAGACAGTCTAAGCTTTTGGACCCTAACTTACGAGGCTTGAGGGAGGTAGCTAAGGAGGTACCTGATTCTAAAGGAAAAAGGAAGTCCGTATACTAGAACAAAGTGTTACTGTACAGAGAGTAGACCCCTGAGGGAGGGATAGAGGGAGAGGTAATACAACAGTTAGTAGTGCCCAGAGCCTACCATCTGGCACTTCTAATCATAGCCCATGACATTTCTTTTGCAGGTCATATGTGTATTATGCATACCAAGAGATATATTATGCAGAACTTTCATTGGCCTGGGATTGCAAGGGATGTAACAGAGTACTACAGGACCTGTGAGCAGTGCCAAAAGTTAGGCAAGGCAAGAGACATAGGTTCATAGGTTGGTACTAGGCTATCAGATCTAGGGCCTATACAAGCCTACCCATAACAATTCCCTGGCTATTTCTTCCCACACTATTTACTTCCCTGGACCCCTGTCCAGCAGGGCGACTGACGTGATCCCCGGGGTGAATTTCCCTTCTCCCATCCAATCATCAAGGTTCCTTTTGAAGAGGGCCAAAGAGGCGCTCTGCTTGACATGTATGGGCAGTCTATTCCAGAGTCTGGGGAGTCTCTGGGTCAGGAACCTATCCCTCCAGCATGTTTTGTTTATTGTGATGACAAGGTTTAGATCCCTGGAGCATGTGGCTCTGAGGGATTGAGATTTCTTTAAGTGTAGCATGTCCAACAGCTCTGAGTTTGACATGGCCTTGTATGTTAAGCAGAGATCGCCTCTGTGTAGATGATATGCGACAGAGTATAGCTGGAGTTTTTTAAGGTGGTCAGCGTAGGGCATCTGCTTTAGGCCTGTGATTCTTTTAGTGAGGTATTTCTGCGGCCTTTCCAGTTGTTGCAGATGTCTTGAGAGGTACATGCCAAATGGGGCATTGTATTCTATAATGGGCCTAATGAGGGATGAGTACAGTGGGATGATGACCACCTTTTTTCTGGATAAAAAGCCCTTAGTGATGAGGTGTGCCACATAGAAGGATTTCCTGACTGCTGTGGCGATGTGGTTATCGAAGATGAGACCACTGTCCACCTGTGTCCCTAAGTCTCTTATCACACTTTCGGTGTTTAGTGTACTGCCACCTATATGGTAATTCACAGATACATGTTTTTTCTCAAAGGGGATAACTACAGATTTCTTGGCATTGAGCTTGAGCCCATGGCTCTGGAACCAAGCAACTGTTTCTGTAAGGCCCTTTTGTAGAGTATCCACATCATTTGGGGATTCAATAATGGCTCTCAGTTTGCAGTCATCTGCGAACTTTGTTAGCCAGAGTCCCTTAGTGTTGGCCTGTACTTCAGAGAAGTAGATGCCAAACAAGAGCAGTCCCAGGACTGAACCCTGAGGTACTCCACTTGTCACTTGTCTGGAGCTGGATTTGGAGTCAGCTACTTTTACAGTGTGGGTTCTATCAGTAAGCCAGTTAGCAACCCATTGGGTAACGTAGGGATTAATGCCCAGCTTAGTAAGTTTATCTATAATTCCAGAGTGGGGGATGGTGTCAAAGGCCTTGGCAAGGACTAGATAGGCTGTGTGGACCACCTTACCCTTGTCCATGGCTCTGGAGACTGATTCGAAGAAGTCATCTGGTTCAGAAGACAAGCTCGGCCCTTCATGAACCCAAACTGGGTGGGGTCCAGTGTTTGAAGGTTGCCAATGTCTTTGTTTATAAGTTCCATGATAATATGCTCCATAGCCTTGCAGATAAGGCTTGTCAGACTGATGGGACGGTAGTTTCCGGGATCCAAGGTGGATCCCCCCTTGTGGAGTGGGATAACTGTAGCTCTGCACCACTCAGTGGGCACGAAACCTGAGATGAGGCTATGATTAAACATGACACTTAGGTGAGGTGCCAGTTCATATTGTAGTTCATGTAGTACACAGCCCGGGATGTTCATAGAATAGGTTCATAGAATAGGTTCATAGATTAGTACTAGGCTAACTGCCCTTGCGAGCCATTTTAAGCCTAGTCAATTTTCCCCTGTGAGATTAAAACCCTGTACCTTGTGTTTGTAAGGCAAACATTTTAACCATATGTCATCTGGTCCCATGGATGCTGTATTCTTAGCTTTGAAGAGTGCATTTTTTACCTCTGTGGCCATTATTACTGGACTTTGGCAATCTTCTGGTACTGAGATGGGCCATTTAGGGGGGTGAGAGGGGGGTGAAGTTGGTACTGAATCGATCTGCCAGGATATGTGCAATAACCTTGGGATCAGTATATTTAATGCCATTCTGTTTTAGCTCAGAGCAGATATGAGCATTGCCATTTAGATTCTTGACATAGATGTAGAATGCCTTGTGGTTGTCTTTGGAATCTTTGGCAATTTTATTTTCGTAACTAGCTTTGGAGGATTTTATGAGGGATCTCAGTTTCTTACTGAGGCTGGTAAGGGAGTTTTTTGCATCCTGGGATTTTCCTCTTTTCTGCAACAGTTTCTCTCTTTTGTTGTAAAGTTTGTTTATGGCAGGGTGCCACCAGATTGGCTTCCTTTTTTTGGATGAGAGCATCTTGGTTCTATTTGGGATGGCACGATTCATGCATGAGTGGATGTGCTCGTACAGTGCCTTAGTGTAGGATTTAGCAGTTGAACTTTCAGTTCCCATCTGCATGGCTGTCATGAAGTTTGTCACTTCTGACTTGAGTAGCATGAAGCTGGCTTTGAAGAAGTTTTTTATGGAGGTTTCCTTACTGGGGGGTGGGGGTGGGATGTGGATGTTAAGGGTGATTAGCTTATGGTCAGACCTGACTAACGAGGGGGTGAACATAGATGTGGAGCATCGATTTCCCATGTTGGTAATGATCAGGTCTAGGATATTGGAGCCCCTGGTGGGACTATGGATTAGTTGATCCAGGGCATTGGAATTTATGAATTCCAAGAACCGCTGGGCAAAGGTGTTGGTACATGAGTAGTTTTCCCATTTAATGGCAGGGTAGTTAAAATCACCCAGTATTAGGGTGTTTGGTTCTATCTTAATATTTTCCAGTATGTTTAGAAAGGTGTAGTGAGAATCTTGGGGTATGGTGGGGGATCTGTAGCAAGCTACAATTTGGATTGCAGTCTTACCTAGTGTTAGTTGCACCTGGAGAATTTCAGACACATTGTGTTGGGCAACTAGCCTGATGGTGTGAATATCCTTGGTGAATATTGACACTCACCCACCTTTAGTGTTTCGGTCCTGGTTTGGTGGCTGAAAAGTGTGGTAAGAGTTGTAGCCTGGTACTGCAGGGGTGCTCTCTGAAGCCTTGAACCACTTCTCAGTTACTGCACAGATATTGATGTTCTCCATTTTTAGGAGTGCCTCGATAGAGTGAATTTTGAGGTTTAGACTTCTAGCATTAAGTAGCATTACCTTCAGATTTTGCATGCTTGTACCTGTTACGGTGGTAGTTTTGTCCTTTGAACTTTGCCTAAAAAAGGCACTATAGGGGTGGCAAGAGCCTTAGCCAGTAACCTGAATCCCAGGGGCGACAGGTGCAGACCATCTCTGGCAAAGTATCGTGGTCTGTCAATCATGTCGCCCCAGGCAGACAGATACTGGATTCCCTTTGAATGACACCAGAAGCTTAGCCAATTGTTGAAGTCAGTCATTTTGTCCTTATATTGTGGTATCATTCTGGGCGAAGGCAGGATGCTACTCAGGGCTAGGATCATACCTTACTGGGCAACATGATCCAAGAGCTCTTCCATGTCTCTTTTCATGTAGTCCAGGGAGGTACGTCTCATGTCATTCACTCCAACATGGACAATGACAGAGTCATATTTGTGCTTGTTGTGGAGTGACTTGAGTGCATGCGTTATGTGGCGGATCCTGGCACCTGCCAGGCAGCTGACTGTAATTTTCTCCTTGTTCAACCTGGTGAGAGGGACATCAGTGTGCCGGACTATAGAGTCACCTATGACTAAAGTGTTAGGTACATTGTCTTGCCTTAGGGGTTATTTCTGGGTGGCACACTGGTGTTGTGAACTATGTGACACTTTGGTTGTGTTGGTGTTTGTTGGCATTTCAGCTTCAGAGGTCCTTGTTGCTTGGGCAGGTTACAGTTAAAAGCCTCTGCATATGTGGATTTAGTGTTACTATATGTGGGTGTTGGTGGTGTGGGTTTAGAAGGGCTATGTGTTGCTTGAGGTGTAGTGTGGGTGTTAACCTTCTCCTCTTGACTGTCTAGCACAATCTTGGGTGGAGAGAGCTTTGCTTTCATTTTGGCTATGTAAGTGCATCTCTCTCAGGTTGTAGTGTTGGGTGGTAGGAGGAGAGGGTTGTCTGTGTACATGAGGCAATTGCTGTATTGCCCCAGTATGCCCAGATTCACCAGGTGGACAGGGAATTTTTTTTTTTTTTTTGTGTAAAGTACAGGAGCTGTTTTCCCTTACCTTAGCAAGGTACTTTGCAATTATAGGCTGTTTAGTGCCTACTATTAATTTCTCCTTATTAACAAGGAGAGTTGAGTGATTGTATCAGTTTAAGACTTCCTAGTGCTTTCCAGCAGGTATTAAAGAAAGTGCTAGTCACAGGGATGCTTAAAGGTAAGATGAAAAAAAAAATGCACACTGCAGTGTGCACTAGAGAAGTTAGATGTGAAAGTAGGTAACTTAAGTTTTACCTGTTTAAAAAGTTAAAGTTTAGTGGAGAGTTACTATTTTTAAAACAGCAAGATGGACTGAAAGGGGTGGTCACTTTTGTATTCTGGTACTATGGAATACAGTAGGATGGCCAATAAATTTAAATAGTTGAAAGGGAGGGATTTCAAAAATGATGATTTTGTGATTACTCACACAAGCCAGTGAAAGTAGAGAGGAAATGAGATATATGGTCAGATTAACGCAAGAAGACAATCCAAAACTTTAATGACAAAACACAGCAGAGCTTTCGGACATAATCCTTCTTCAATACTACAAACTTATAAAATTTCTTTCATCTTATATACAGGCCCAAAATAGTCATGTGGTTAGCAGCCCAAAAATCACATGACCATAAGTATCACTGAATAAAGCAATGTTAAAACAACACAAATAGTAATAATTCTATAGTACATAACAAAAATAATTTTTTTTATTTGATAATGTGAATTTTATGTGTAACTTTGGTTATTAATCATATTAGCAAGCTGAATTTTAAATTTTTTTTGTTATGTACTATATAATTATTACTATTTGTGTTGTTTTAACATTGCTTTATTCAGTGATACTTATGGTCATGTGATTTTTGGGCTGCTAACCACATGACTATTTTGGGCCTGTATATAAGATGAAAGAAATTTTATAAGTTTGTAGTATTGAAGAAGGATTATGTCCGAAAGCTCTGCTGTGTTTTGTCATTAAAGTGGTTTTTCCTTTTGGATTGTCTGCTTGCAGTATTTTGGCACTTTTGATACAGATTAACACAAGAGGCAGGCAACTAGAAAGACAGTGGTATTTAACAAGACAACTGTAACTGGGTGGAAGGGCGGGAAAAAATCTGCCTGACTCAGAAGAGAGAGAGCTGTGGTCTCTTTTGAAGTTTTAATATGCTGTTAAAGCAGAATGCAAATAAAACACAAGGTAAAGAAAACAAACCACAGTATTCAAAATATAGAAAGGCAATAAAGTAATACAAAAATACAAAAAAAAAATTCTGCCTGACTCAGAAGAGAGAGAGCCGTGGTCTCTTTTGAAGTTTTAATATGCTGTTAAAGCGGAATGCAAGTAAAACACAAGGTAAAGAAAACAAACCACAGTATTCAAAATATAGAAAGGCAATAAAGTAATACAAAAATACAAAAAATAAAAGCAAACTAACCTTTCCTTCACAGCAAAGTGTAGCAGAGTCTGGATGAACCTTTCTGGTAAAGCTCTGAAATGTTTTATTTTACCCCTTAAATAGAAGGTTTAGTTCCTAGCTCCACCCCTCAGTTAACAAATGATTAACCTTAAGTGACCTCTTCTATCTTATGAATGAGTCCTTAATTGATCAGTTCTAATCTCTGCCTGACTCAGCTCTAATTTCTGCCTGACTCAGAAGAGAGAGAGCTGTGGTCTCTTTTGAAGTTTTAATATGCTGTTAAAGCAGAATGCAAGTAAAACACAAGGTAAAGAAAACAAACCACAGTATTCAAAATATAGAAAGGCAATAAAGTAATACAAAAATACAAAAAATAAAAGCAAACTAACCTTTCCTTCACAGCAAAGTGTAGCAGAGTCTGGATGAGCCTTTCTGGTAAAGCTCCTTTGATGCCTTTGCTTGTGACTGAAGAGCCATTCCAGAAGATAGCTATGGATATTGTGGGGCCTCTGAGTACCCCAAGTTCTACATGGAAAAAGTATATCCTGTTGGTAGTAGGTTATGCTACTAGACATGCTGAGGCAGTAGCTCTGTCCTCCATCAAGGCAGAGAAGGTGGCAAATGCTTTGTTACAGACTTTCAGCAGAGCAGGTTTCCCGAGAGAAATATTGACTGACAGAGGTGACAATTTCATGTCAGACCTGCTGGCTTCTCTGTGGAAGTGTTGTGGGGTGATGCACCTAATAACCACCCCTACCACCCCAGATTAATAGTCTTGTGGAGAGGTTAAACTAGACAATAAAGACCATGCTATGGGCATCTGCAGACCAGTTTAAGAGAGACTGGGACAAATATTTGCCCCATCTGCTGTTTGCATACAGAGAGGTACCCCAGGAATCCACAGGTTTTTCACCCTTTGAGTTGTATGGGCACAGGGTGAGGTGGCTTTTAGATTTAATTTGTGATGAGTGGGAGGGTGAGAGTGAATCCCACAAGGAGTCTGTTGTGGCATATGTCCTAAACCTCAGGACAAGGCTTAGGGATTTCATGGGCTTGGCCCAGGAGGAATGCTGTGGGACAGCAGGTTATGGTGCTCATTGCTGTCAGACACAATAAGCTGCAGGCAACTTGGAAGGGACCCTTCAAAGTGGTAAGGAAGGTCAGTGATTTTAGTTACATGGCAAACCTACTAGGCAGGAGGCAGGGGCACAAATTGTACCATGTTAACAAGATGAAGCCTTACCATGATAGGGAGGAACTGGTGCTAAGTATTTGCAATGGATGGCAGGAGGAGTCTGAGGGGGATCTGCTGATTACAGACTTGATGAGGAAAAGCAAGCCAGATAAGGTAGTGTGGACCCCAGCCTGTGAGCAGGCATTCCAAAAGTTTAAAGGGGCTTTGGGAGGACCCCCTGTGTTAGCCAGTCCAGATTACAGCAAAGAATTTATTGTGCAGATGGATGATTCAAACCACTGGGTGGAGGCTGTACTCAGCCAGGTTGCCTCAGACAGAGAAGAGAACCCCGTTGTATACCTCAGCTGTAGACTCCAACCGAGGATGGAATGTTATGCAGGTGTAGAAAAAGAATATCTACCATAGTATGGGCACAGCAGAAATTTCAGTTCTATCTGTATGGAAGGAAATTCACTGTGGTTACAGATCACAATCCCTTAACATAGCTACATCATGCCAGCCAGCAAAATGCCAAGTTATTAAGGTGGCACCTGGAATTGCAGACATATGACATGACAGTCCAGCACCACAGTGGGGTCAGGAATACCAATGCAGATGTGCTCCCAAGACAAAGCATAAGGTAATGTGTTCCAAGACAGGCCCATTTCTCTCAAGTAACATTTTCCAGGATCACTTGAAAAACTAGCTTGAATCTTCAAAGGAGGGAGTGATGTGATGTTATGAGGTAGTGGCATCTATGCAAGGAAGAGTAGGGGAGTGCAAGTGCAACATATGCCAGCATAGCTAGCTGGAGTTTTGTAAAGAATTTTATATCATTTGACTATCTCACTGATTTGTACAGATGCTTGTGTTAAAAATGTATTTGTAAAAGTTGCTTGTGTTAAAAATGCATCAACAGTGGGTCCTGCTGGACAGAAAACAGATATACATGTATGTCAGGCAGTATTATTATAACTGATTAAATGTATATGTTTTAACAGAGAATTCTGGAAGGGAAGAGATTAATCTCAGTCCATCTAGTTTTGAAAAAATAGGTTGAAAATTAAATGGATTGGTTTACGCCATAAAGATTTTATCTTACAGATCTGATTGTTGCCAGAGACAAAAATGTCTGAAAAGACAGGACTAGGAATCTTACTGTATTGTCTTTAGGGGTGAACTAATTGCTAATCTGGAATGGTGAACATTTTTGAAATTGTTTTACAGCTTTCAGATGATGCATCAGAACTTAGCAAAGCTTTGGGTGTGTATTGTTCCAAAGTCAGGTGACCAGAGGTGATGTCATTCTATAACCAGCACTGAAATGATTTTCTAGATATTAGTGAGAGGGGTCTATATCAGAACAGTGAAGAGGCATTTAATCAAACGCCTCTTTGTCGACACATAAACAGGAAACGCACTAAAATGCGAATGCTCAGAACAGCGATTTCTTTCCCTGGGAAAGAAATCACTTGGCCTTCCCCGTGTGTTTTCCCCTTTCCCCACTGCAGTGTGATCTCGGAGTTGGTATGTTAAGTTAGGGGGTGTGGGGGCACAGCCCCCCACATTGGGGGTGTGGGGGCTAAGCCCCCACATTGTAATGTTTGAAAGTGTGTGTGCTTGCTAGTGCTACCAATGTCTTTCCCAGGGAAAGAAATCGGTGTTCTGAGCATTCGTGCTTTAGTGTGTTCACTGTTTATATGTCGGTGAAGAGGCGTTCGATTAAACGCCTCTTCGGTATTCTGATATAGACCCAGTGAGAGATATTCTGGAACTCTCACAGCAGTACTTTGTTTTTCAGAACCTGACAGGAAAGATCTATCATAGATATTTCACACAACCTCACACATCATCTTGCCTTGCTGTAGTAAACAATTCAACACTCATCCTCTTGCCTTGCTGGAGTAAGTAACTTAACTAGGGAACAGTAATTCTTTAATCAGGAAAATATAGTGAGACTCATATTACATGCAGCTAAAGGAGTCTCAAGGGCAGCAGGTTCAGGCATTTTCTTCAGAAGGCATGCCTGGATGCACCTGTGTGATTTTGCAATATTGTTTTTCAGAATATTTGTGAATGTATTTAACTATGCTATTTTTTTATATCTCCTGTGATTGAAACTCTGGTGTTTATTGTAACTCGATATTCGTGTCCTCTATTTTATTATTTATTATTAAATATTTATATACCTTTCATTGTGGCTGGTCTTTTAGATAATACTTTTACCATCTTAAGAGTACCTATGCTTATTTTAGTAATACTGTGGCTGCTCCTGATAGCATTGCTGCATTGGACAAACTCTATCATTTGTATTAGTATCAATTTTATTCAGTATGATTGGGTATGCTTGTAAGAGCCTTAGAGTAGCTGACCAGTGGCAGCATAGTTACCTTATAGTCTGGGCAGAGGGGGCACAGCTGATAAATCTGTGCCAGCCTTTCTCAGGTGTGTGTGTGTGTTTGTGGGTGTGTGAAAATCAAATATCCAAGTGAGTTTGTCAGCTGCTTAATACAGGGACACAGAGCTCCAAAGTGGTCAGTGTGGAGTTTTGTTTGGGGCCCGGAGAGAGAGAGTCCAGCCCCAGGTCTGGAGAGTGCCTCCTGTGTGTCTTAAGGGAAACTGTGCTTGGTGCAGAGGCATCTGAAAATACTGTGTGTATCCACTTTTGTTCCTAGTGGCCATCCCTCACAGGTGTCAGTGATGAGGACTGAGACTACTTGATTACTGGCCTAGAGTAGGGACCATCACATACCATACTAAGACATATTGTTCATTTGAATCGCAATGGTCCCGGAAGGGACAGAGTTGTGGAATGCCTGCAACACTAAGAGTACTGCTCTTATTTCCAGTACACTGATATGCATTTTAGCCTCTTCAGGGAACTAAATGTCTTGGACAGCCTTTCCCAAGAAATGCCCACCCTCCCCAACCCAATCAAGGAAGCGTCCATGATCACTATGACCTTGGGCTGAGGGGGGATGAATGGACGACCTTGCAGTATCTGATGTGAGTGAATCCACCACCAAAGGTACAATTTGCATGCCTGAGTTATACTGATCTTGGTGGACACAGGTTGATGTACAATGGACCACTGGGTTGCTAATGTCCATTGAAGAATTTTCATATGGTATCTTGCTAACAGAACTAGAACTACTGCAGACATTAATCCCAGGGTTTGTAAAATCAGTCGGGCTGACAAGAATGAGTTTGAATTATTCTCTTCACCTGGACATAGATATTTTGTACCCTTGGCAAAGGGAGAGAAGCCATCATTGATGTTGTGTTGAATAAGGCCCCTAAAAATTCTAATATCTGAGACAGCTGAAGTTGAGATTTGTTGTGGTTGACTGTAAATCCTAGATTGGAAGAAATCTGGAGTAATAGTCTCAAGTTGCTATCAGAGGATGCTTTGTCAAAACGGTTATGAGCCAGTTGACTAGATACAGAAATGCTCGGAATACCTGCAGTCTCAAGTGAGCTGCTATGACTGCCGTGCATTTGATAAACACCCTGGTGGCTTTGGTGAGACCAAAGAGCAGTGCTCTGAATTGGTAATGACTGGCTCCCAGATGGAAGCATAGATATCTCCTGGACCACATGTTCATTTGTATGTGATAGTACATGTCCTGGAGATCTATTGAGCACATCCAGTCATCTTTGTGCAGAAAAGGCAATATGGACTGAACTGTGACCATTTGGAACTTAGTATGTTGAACCAAATTGTTCAGAATGCTGAGGTCCAAAATTGGTCTCCAGTTCCCTGGTTTCTTTGACACTAAAAAAGAATCTTGAGTAAGTTCTGGATCCTTTCTGGTCTGGGGAAACCTCTTGGATGACTCTTTTTTTTCTAACAAAGTTTGTATTTCCAGAGTCGCTGTTTCCCTCTGACTGGGTGGAACATTGGGAATTTTGTTTACTGACAAAGGGGTAGGGAAAAGGGAATTATATAACTTCTGGAAATAATCCTCTGCATCCAAGTATTTTTGTAATGTCTAGCCAGGCTGTCTCATGGAGAGATAAGTGACCCCTGACTGCCTCCAGAGGTGGGCAATCAGGCCTCCTTTCAGGAGCATTGATAAGGTATCTCAGAGAAAAACTCTCTAAACCCCTGGTTCTACAGGCCTCCTCTGCTGTGTGGGTGGCATCTCCCATTAGAGTTCCTTCCTCTGCCCCTGGGGGAACTCTCTCCACATGGATCATGGAATGGACCCTGGGATTTTCTGAATCACAATTTTCAATCACCTCACTGACTCCTCAAAAAGGATCTTTGAGGAGTCAAAAATGTATGCCCACTGCTGAGAGGGTCTTACCATCTTCCTTGCACCTTGGGGCCAAATAAATTTCTGTCAAAGGGAACACTGACGAAGGATGACTTGAAAGGCTCTGCAAAATCACACAGGTGCATCCAGGCATGCCTTCTGAAGAAAATGCCTGAACCTGCTGCCCTTGAGACTCCTTTAGCTGCATGTAATATGAGTCATGGATGAAATGGAAATAGATTGAAAGGTCACCAACTGTGAAACAATAGAAGTCTCTGTCTCAGAAGTACTGGTCCCCGAGACAGATTTTGAAAGTTCTTTGATCAAATCCTTCTGTAATCTGGTGGTGTGCCAAGTAATTCAGAGGTCTCAGTGCAAAGGTCACTGATGCATACACATGCATCCAGAATCATGCCCTAGACTCCCTGTTAGGGGGATGTACAGAGGAACTCTGTTCTGTGAGCTCCTTCTTTGTGGCTGCCACTATGACCATAGTAGCATCCACTGGTACTCCTTTGTTCCAGAACTTTCTTTCCTTCAGTGGTGCCGGGATACTATCTAGTCTCTTCAGGATTGGCTCAACAGAATCAGGCTCCTTCCACACCTGCTGAGAGACCAAATCAATGAGCTCATCAGTGGGTGGAGGCAGCCAAGAAGTAGAAGGGGCCAGTATCAAATACCTCCAGGAATACTGATTCCTCTTGCGAAGGATAAAAGGTAGACTAAACACCCCTTTGTTTAAGGATCCCTAAAATGTCTCCAAATGAGATATCAGGTGATGATATTGGTATCTTCTGTGACTGACTTCTGATGGGAGCCCAAGTGCCTCCTCTTGCACTTCCTCTTTCTAGTGACTTCTTCAGTGGGATGTTCCAGAGAAGTATCAAAATAAATAATTATATCCTGTTGGTTAGCATGAAGACTTTGGCTTAGCTGTCCCTGTGGAGCAGATGTTGAGGCCCAAGACACAAAGACATCTGAGATGCAAAGGGAAGATCTGAGGGGGGAGGAGCCATTTGTCCTCCAGAAGAGAATACTCTCTCTACCACCTCAAAGACAGAATGCCCAAGGGAGAAGGAAGCTGTTGGACCCAAGAAGACATGGTTCTGGACTGGTGGCTTCCTCTGACCTGAAGGAACACCACTAGAGGTAGAAGTAGGAACCAAGCTATCGAATGTCAAGGCTCCGAGGAGTAGAGACAGCTCTGACAGCTTTGGAGTTGACTCTAACACCTCGGATCTGACAACAAAGCTTTGGGTCCAACACACTTGGAGCCAGAGCGCACAGAGAAGATAATAGCTCTGAAGATAAAACCATCTTCCGATCTGAAACAGACAGCGCCAGGAGTCTTGGATCCAAGGGCTCTGAAGTTGAAGGACTGATCAGAGAATAAGCCAAAACTGGGGGGGGGGGGGGGGTTGCATTAGTAAAGGTCTCCAGACCTGTGCAGGTAGGAGCCGGGAGAACTCCCATCTGAATTTGTGTCAAGAGAAACTTCCTCATCATTCTGCCCATATCAGTTTCTGTAAGAATTCTGGACAAATGGAAAGAAGCTATGGAAAGAGATCTTGAATGACAATGTTTTTCTAGCAATGGGGATGGAAGTTGAGAGAGTACAGGATCCAAGGAAGATTTATATCTAGTTCTAAGCATCTGTTTTGGTTTGGGATGAGCTGGATCCAAATATATAGATCTGGTATCTGAAGAATTCGGATCCGAAGACTTGCCTTTAGGATCCAAAGTTTTTTGGGGATTTTTTAAGTGGTACTGAAGTCAGATCCGAAGAGGACTAAGAGGAACCAGATTGTTCAGAATGTCATTTCCAGACTTCTTTTTTATCTAACTTGGAGGTTTGCGGTCCAGTAAATGATTCTCCAAAGGCTGAGGATAGAAGACCCTTAAGAATAAGTTTATTTTTCCTGTCTTATCAATGCTCTGGGATTGAATGCTTCACAAATGGAACAGGAAGACTGCAAATGGTCAGGACCCAAGCATTAAACACATAAATCATGGTCATCCGACAATGGAAATTTATGCCAGCATTTGTCACACTTTTTGACAAGTTTTTAAAATTTTAAAAAACTAGACACAGTGGAAGAATCCAACTTTAAAGAAAAAAGGGAGTTAAAGCAGAAACAGGCAAACTTTTTTTTTTGGTTAATGCAGTAAAGAAAAGAGGAAAAGGATAGCAACAATGGCATTACAAGAATTACCAAAAATGGTAAGAGGTAGATTAGCAAGAAAGGTAAATAAGGACTACTAAACAGTAAGAAAGTGAAAAGGGGTAATTATAAAGATTTACATTAAACACACAGGTAAAGGGAAGATAAAGAGAAAACTACAAAAAATGAAGTTCTGAAGGAAGTATATATAATAAGATAACTTATCTTTTAAACAAACACTAGAGAACTGCAGTGACTACGTCTGTACACAATGGTGGCAAATGAGATCTAGGGAAAGAGTGGGACTGCTGCATTGTGGGTTAGGGAGGAGCTCAAGAGCTTGTAGTATCCATGAGCTATAAAAAAGTGCCTGAGTTGGATGTGAAGATCGGAGATAAACACATATGTTGAGGAATGAATGAAAATTGACAATCTCAAATCTACTATTTCAACATTTTAGTAAGTATGGCCAAAGTCCTTTTCTGACTTTATTGTTGTTACACAGACTAGCCATAAAACAGCTAGCCACACACCCAACACACATTCAGTTTGTCCAAACACCTTCACATTGTTTCTTTTTAAATTGAATCCCAATTGGAGCTTAAAAAGTTCCAGTAACCATTACATTTCAGTGCTGTTTCAATTTTGTCTGTTATCTTAGAAGAAGGTGCTATCTTGTCTGAGAACTGGCCTCTCACTCTGTCCTTTAACAT
Organism: Protopterus annectens; assembly: GCF_019279795.1. Classification (NCBI taxonomy): domain Eukaryota; kingdom Metazoa; phylum Chordata; order Ceratodontiformes; family Protopteridae; genus Protopterus; species Protopterus annectens. Next base: position 1,002,034,292 of record NC_056731.1, read on the forward strand.
CTTGACAAACAAAAGTGTTTACTAGGAGAAAAAGAAGTTATGTCTTACCATAATGTTCCATCTGTATTGTTGATCCTCGTTCAGTCATTACGTGTGAGTATCGGTTCCAACCTCAGAACCGAGCCGGCCATCTTCCAAGCTCGCATCAGCTACAAACTCTCAAGCTCAAACTCTTACCCAGAATCCCCCTCTCCCTGTTACCTCAGATTGAGTTTGCAAGTCAAAGGAAGGTAGAGGCTACCTCTGGTAAAATGACCTAAAAGAACCGGATGGTGAGATCCACTAGAAGCCACAAGAGGGGGAAGGAGGGAGGGTTGCAATGACTGAACGAGGATCAACAATACAGATGAAACATTATGGTAAGACATAACTTCTTTATCTGATATTGTTAATCCTTATTCATTCCTTACATGTGGGACAGAGTCCCCAGCTACCTCTATTCCCGGGAGGCTCTCATGGAAGGACATTCCTGAGCACCAAAGAACCGAAAGATGCTTTTCCCCTGGAGGCCAAATCCAATTTGTAATGATTGATGAAGGTATGAGGCGTAGCCCAAGTTGCAGCTGCACAGATGTCATGTAAAGAAGCTCTGGCATGGAAGGCAGCAGAAGTTGCCACCGACCTTGTCGAATGAGCCTTTATGGTAGTAGGCAATGGAATATTACGTTGTGTATAAATGAAAGTCACACGGTCTTTCAACCATCTAGCCAATGTCACCTTAGCAACAGCACATCCTAATCTAGGACCAGAATAGGCCAAAAATAACTGGTCTGATTTACGAGAGGCCTTAGTCCTGTTCAAATAGAAACAAATTTGCCTGTGGATATCTAGGGTATGTAGGCAATACTCTCCTTTGTTTGAATAGTTGGGAAAGAAACTGGCAATTCAATGGTTTGATTAATGGACATTTCAGAGATCACTTTTGGCAGAAAGGAAGGATTAGTTCTCAATGACACTCAGTCTCTATGAAAAATCAAGTATGGACTCTTGATGCATAAGGCTTGAAGCTCAGAGATATGTCTGGCAGAAGTAATGGCGACCAAAAACAAGGTTTTCCATGACAAGTATTTGAGGTCGCAAGAAGAAGCTGGTTCGAAAGGTGGCATTATCAAAGTTTGTAGAACTAGTGACAGGTCCCATAGTTGAATAGGCTCTCTAAAAGGGGGTTTTAGATGATTCACACCTTTTATGAAGGTCTTGCATGATTTGTGTGACATAAGAGAGGAGTCTTGGACACCTTCATGGAAATTAGATATTGCAGTCAAATGAACTCTAATGGTAGAGGCCGATAAACCAGATTGAAGGTCGGCTAGATACTCCAGTAGATAGTACTATCGACACTGGTGCTAAAAAGGGATCTACTTGCTTTTCTTTCAGCCAAAAGGTAAATCTTTTCCACTTGCTTAGATAAGTAATTCTAGTGGAAGACTTATGAGATGCAATAAGAATGTCCCGTACTGGCAAGGAAAGATCATTCTGCCTGGCAATCAAGGGAATTGGAGGAGCCAAGCTGTGAGCTGTGTCCAAATTGGGATGAATCAGATTCTGCAGATGGGAGATCAACCCCGGGTTTAGATGGAGAATCCGTGGTTGATCTAGCAGGTGAGGCCAACGAAAGGGGAACCAAATCTGACGAGGCCAATATGGTGTTATGAGGATCACCTTGCTCTTCAACCAGCGGGCTTCCTTCAGAAACTGGGGAATGAGGAGGAGAGGTGGAAATGCATAAAGAAGACCCAAGGGCCAATTGTAGACTATAGCATCCGTGGGTGACTGTCCCGGAGGGGGAATCAGGGTGAAGTAGTTGCTGCATTTGTAGTTATTTGGGGATGCAAAGAGGTCGCAGCAAGGAAGATTTGCACCGCTATCAAGGGATTCAGGGACCACTCATGAGGTTGTAGAATGCACCTGCTGAGTCTGTCTGCTATCATGTTGGAACTTCCAGGAATGTGCGTTAATAGAAGAAAACGGTTGGTAGCCATCGCCCATTGCCATATCCTCATGGCCTCTCAACAAAGTGGGTAAGATTTGGTTCCGCCCTGTTTGTTGATGTACCAGACCACTGCCATGTTGTCTGATTGTATTGCAATAGTCCCAGATGCAGCAGGGGATGGAATGCTTGCAACAGCAGAAGCACTGCCCTCAGCTCTAGAACATTTATATGCACTTGGGCCTTCAATTCGGACAAGTACCTTGGACTGTCTGTCCCTGACATAGCCACCCCACCCCATCAGGGAGGCTTCCGTAGTCACTGTAGCCTTGGGCTGCTGGGGGGAGAAGGGGCGAGACCACTGTGATGGGTTGTGGGTCATCCACCAATTTAAATCCTGTTTGCACCTGTGAGTTACTCGAATCTTGGCTGAAAGAGAATACTGAAAGGGATACCACTGGGGGGAGCAGTAGCCATTGTAGAAGCCTCATATGAAACCTGGCCAGGGGGACAATGGTTTTGAAGGCTGCCATGTAACCCAACAGCTGTAGGACAGAGTGAGCTGTGGATTTCTCCCTTGAAAGGATTGGGATCAGTTGTTGCTTTATCCTTAGAATTCTGTGCTCTGGAATGGATGCTCTGCAATTCTTTGTATCCAAGATGACCCCTATGAATTCTGTGGACTGAGATGGGGTGAGATTGGATTTTTGCCAGTTTATAGTTATGCCTAGCCTTTCTGCAGCAAGGAGAGAGTATGCCAGGGCTTCTTCCAATAGATAAAAAAAAAACAACGAAAAAGGCAACCAGTAGCAAAACAACGAACACAGTATCCAGCAAATCTTTTAATAAAATCTCTGACGTCTCGGCCAAAGCTTCTTCCAATAGATGTCTGGTGGGGGCGGAGATGAGCCAGTTGTCTAGGTATGGAAACACCCTGAATCCTTGTAGTCGCAAGTGAGCTGTGATGACTGCCATGCACTTTGTGAACACTCTGGGGGCTGTAGAGAGTCCAAAGGGCAGTATTCTGAACTGGTAGTGACAGGCTCTCACACAGAAGTGCAGAAATCTTCTTGATGGCCTGTCCACTTTTATGTGGTAGTACACATCTTGAAGATTTATCGAGCACATCCAATCATCTTTTTCCAAAAGCAGGAGGATAGACTGTATTGTGACCATCTGGAATTTTTGTTCTCTTACAAACTTGTTCAATACACTGAGATCCAGAATTGGTCTCCAGTCCCCGGTTTTCTTTGGCACCAAAAATAATCTTGAGTAGAATCCGGATCCTATCTGGTCTGGAGGGACTATTTGGATGACTCTTTTTCTTAGCAGCTTTGAAATCTATAATTCTGCTTCTTCCCTTTGATTGGGTGGAACATCGGGTAAGTTTGTTGAGGGGGCAGGACAAAGATCGAAGGGAATATGATAACCTCTTGTAATTATCCTTTGTACCCAAGAGTCGGTGGTGATGGTTAGCCAGGCAGAAGGGTACACAGAGAAACGACCCCCAACCACCTCCAGAGGAAAGGAGTTGGGCCACTCTTCAGGAGTGCTGGTAGAATTGGCCAGAAAAAGAGTCCCTGGAACCCTGGTTACACGGACCCCCTCTGCCCTAAAAAGGGCATCTTCCCTGTGAGTTTCCCCCTCTGCCTCTAGGGGAGAACTCAGCCTGTGTGTCACAGAAAGGACCCTGAGACTTTTTGCACCATATCTTCCCACTATTCTGGTTTCTGTTAGAAGCACGCTGAGGGGAAGAATAATGGACACCCACGGCAGAAAGAGTCTTACCGTCCTGTTCACATCTGGCCAGTGTGCTTTTAACCTTGGGTCCAAACAATGAAGAGGCTTCAATGGGAGCATTGAGAAAGGAAGCCTTGAAGGGTTCAATGAAATTACATAAGTGCATCCAGGCATGTCATCTCAGAACAACGCCTGAACTCACCACTCTAGCTGCTCCTTCTGATGCATGAGATATCAGGCGCATGGAGGAGTTAGATATCAATTAAATGGTGGCCAGCTGAGAGGCCACTTTGTCACAGACCTCATCAGACATGGCACCAGCCAAAGTTTCAGAGAGCTCAGAAATTAAATCCCTTTGAAACCTGGTAAAGTGTGCCATATAATTCAGGGACCTGATTGCAAAGGTTGCTGATGCAAAAGTACACTTCCCTATTCTGTCCAGAGCCCGGGTCTCTTTGTTGGGGGGATGGACAGTCTGGCTTTCTTCTTCTGCCAGGTCCTTCTTGGTTGCGGCTGCCACCACCACAGCATCTACAGGATGACCTTTGGACCAATGGGGGTCAGTAGCAGGAGGGGACAAAATTTTATCTGGCCTCCGGGGAATGGCCTCAACGGTGTCAGGAGCCTTCCACGCATGCTGCACGATGAGCTGAAGCAGTTCGTCAGCAGGTGGAGTAACCCAGGAGGTAGGGGGCTGGGCGCAAAAGGCCTGCAGGAGCACAGACTCTTCAGAGGTCAGGTTAGAGGGCTGCCAGTCACCTCTCTGTTTAAGGATTTCAAGGATATCACCAAAGGATACCTGACAGGGTGACCGAGGGGACCCTTCCCCATCATCAAATCTGTGTCTTCAGTAAGGGACTCCTCTGTGGAGTCCATGTGCTTCCTCTTGCATGAGCTTTTTCGATGAACTTCCTCAGAGGGAGAAGCTGGGGAAGACAACAAAAAAAGGGGTTTCCTGCGGGAGTATATCCTGAGGCCCTTGCTCAAGGTGTCTGCTAGGAGCAACTTGTGTACATTGCGGTCCAGAGAAGGGAGGGGAGACTGATAGCACAGTATCGCCAGCTGATGCCAAAGCCTTCTCCATTAGTTGGAAGGCCGGTCCACCTGAAGAGGGGTGAGTGTCCAGGACAGGGGTCACCCCTCCCCTAAGTGGCTCAGCTTGCCAACTCGGAGTCCCTTGATGGCTGTGAAATACCAAATTATGTATGCCACAGCTGACATCCTGGGTCATAGCAAAACTCTCCTGCCACGAAGGCAACTGCGGTTCCTTAGTGAGGTTCATAAAGGGAACCTTAGAGGGGGAAGACTGCGCTATATCAAGGGGCTTCAAAGGCAATGAAGGAGGAGAATAAGTAGGGGTCTTTGGCAAAGGGTGATCACCTCCCAAGGAAGGATAGGTCCTGGGGGGCAGGATACCTCTGGCCAAAAGCACTTGATCCACAAGACGCAACTCGTCATGTTCAGAGAGGCTTCTAGTGAATTTCACAGACACGGTCGAGGGAGAGTCCAGTCTATCCAAAGATGGGGCAAGCTCGGTGCCCACCTCACCAGCCAGTCTGCACTGAAAACAACGGGTGCCATAATGGACTGAACTACAGGTGTCTGCACTGAGGAAATCATCGGTGCTGAAGTCATGGTCTGCACCGACAATAAGGTCGGTGCCAAAGTGGTTGTCGGTTCTGAGGCTGGAACCAAAAATTCGGTGTCAATAACTGAGTTGTTGGTTCCGGGTAAGTTGTCAGAGCTGATGTGGTAACAGTCTGCATTGACTGGATAGTCTGTGCCAGTGAAGAAGTCTGAACCGAGGAGCCCCTCGGTACCAATATGGTAAAGGACACGCTAGTCGGTGCCAAAATCACAGATGGCGCCGATGGCCTTGGTGCCAAAGGTCTAGGCACCAAAAGCAGTGGAGCCAAAAAAGTCAGATCCGAAGTGGAAAGCTTAGCCTTCTTGGGTCTCGGTTGGTGGGAGTCCCCAGCAGGGGACGAAGGAAGAGACTTGTCCTTTGTATGTTCATCAGTCTTTTTCTTATGGGATCTTGGAAGGGTTGAAGCCTCAGACCCAGAAATAGCCTTTGAAAAAGGAGATTTAAGTAGCCCCTTCAATAACAATTTATTCTTTCTCTCAATCAACGTCCTGTTAGAGAAAGTCTTACAAATTCCACAGGGCGGGTCAACTGATAAATGAGGCACACCCAAGCAATAGACACACAGGGAATGTGCATCTGAAGTAGGTAATTTATGGCCACAATCTGAACATCTCTTAAATCCTGCACTACCTTTTTTATCTGCCATGTTAGGAAAGAAGGAAAATCAGAAAGAATACCAGCAACGGTACAGGAAATACCCAAAAGTAAGGAGGAAAAGGGGTTTACCAATCATGGTAAAGAAGAAAATACCTTGCAGTAAAAAGGATGAAGGGGATTGAAAATATTCAAGAAGGGATAGTCGCTAAATGTGATAAGGTAAGAGAAAACAATCTAGTAACTTTTCTGAGAGAAAAAGTTGTTTTATATTAGTATGACAAAAAAATATTGTACTTAGTTCAAGTGAAGTAGCTTGACACGAACAAATGGCGACGTGGCAAACAAAATCTGGGGTAACAGGGAGAGGGGAATTCTGGGTAAGAGTTTTAGCTCGGGAGTTGGTAGCTGACGTGAGCTTGGAAGATGGCCGGCTCGGTTCCGAGGTTGGAACCGATACCCACACGTAAGGAATGAACGAGGATTAACAATATCAGATTATGTGTTGCAAAATATGTCAGAAACAGAAGAGAAAAAAAAATGTGCTCTATTCAGTCTGGTATAAGTACATTTGATAGACTTCCACTTTTAGCCTGCATCACCTCTGTCATCACAGTAACATTTACACAGGTGTAGGGTTTTGATTCCCCAAGTGTTATACTCCCCTTAAAGGCAGACCATATACATTTTAATAATAGGATTATAGAAGGTTACTAGGCCCAATTTTTCTGAATGGAGAGGGGTCCAAATGGAGATATGAAAAGTCAGCAAGCAAAGGAGAGTAGTGCTGAAACTTGAATTCATCCCCAAGTCTTGGTAAGTACCTTTGCAAGGCAGACTCTATTTTCACAAAATCTCACTAAGGTGACGCTGATATATAGCTGTATTTATATAGCATATATCATGGACAGAAGTAGGTCAAAAACTAAAAGAGATAGCTGGGTGCATAAGACTTAGGATAAAAAAGTGCCCAATCCTGGTACGCGCACTGGTGTCAGGACTGTAAAAAAATGACAGTGTAGAATCCTCAAAATATGGAAACATTCCTACAATGGGGCCAAGCCAGGCCCAGGGGAGGATGCCCCCCTGTTGTAGAAGGAAATAGCAGTCCATAAAAATCACAAAAACTGATAGTCCAAAGAAGAACCATAATGATGATAGAATGGACTATTGAGGATAACAAAGAAATTACGTATTATTACTATTATGCAAAAAGCCCGGAATTTCCAGACACAAGATATGATATACAAAATGATTAAGAGAGAAATTAGAGGAAAGACAAATACTTCCGCTTCAAATGAAAATTTGTGTTCATTAATACAACAGATTTGTGAAAAACAGTACACAGATCAATAAACTTTGATCTGTTTGGAAAAAGAAGCATCTGAGGAAGTGTGAAAATATAAACAACAAAACCAAGAGATGTTTGAAAAGTATAAAAAAGAAATATAGACATTGGAAAGAAAGGGAGATTTGATATGGTACAATATTTATGCAAAGGAGAAAGCCAAATTAATGAATATAAAGAAGGCAGCCCCAAAGATATTTGAAAAGAAATAGAGGCAAAGGCATCCGGATATGGAAAATTTCACAATAAAAAAATAATGTCACAAAGATGGAATGTAGAAAAGAAGATTAGTAAAGTAGTTTAAAAAAATAGAAGTTGAAGTTATGGAGTGCCTGCAAAGTGAAGGATTTGGTGTAGAAGGTCTAACACATAGGATACATCATAGCATGATGGAGCGAGTCCCCAAAGTAAGGAGAAACAGGAAGAACAGGAGACATCTGAAGACAAAATACGGACATAGGAAAGAAAAAAGAGATTTAATATAGTATAATATTTATGCAATGGAGAAAGCAAAACTAACCAATAGAAAAAGAGCAGCACCAAAGATATTTGAAGAGAAATACAGGCGAAGGAATCCGGATATGGAAAATTTTACAATACAAAAATAAGAAGACAAAGAGGAAAAGTAGAAAAGGAGATTAGTAATGGAAAAGTTAAAGAAATAGAAACTGAGGTTATGGGGTACCTATGAAGTGAAAGATTCAGTGTAGAAAATCTAATTCAGGAAGCACCACAACAGGATAGAGCAATGGACATCCAAATTAAAGGGAAACCAGTAGTACAGGAAGCAATTGGTCAGGTGCCATATGAAGATATTTTTGAGCATTCCACAGGAAACCAGTATAAACATTCACTTGAAGCTAGACAGCAAGGTAAGGAACAGGAAACTGTAGAAACTCTGACATAGTTAATGTTGAGTGATAGGCCAGTGAGTTCCTATATGACAGAGCAATGGGTGGCACAGGATGAAATTGAAGAGAAGGTGCCACAGGAAGATGCTATAGAACTTTCTATAGAATACTCACATGAAATGGAAAACAAGGGATGTGCCCTCAGTTTGGAAGAAAATGAGCTAAGAGAAGAGTTGTTTGATTAAATAGACATGGATAGATATATCAAGATCAATGGGAGAAATAGACTGCCAAAGGTCAATAAAACCCAAAAAGTCAGAAGTCTGATAAAACAAATAAATGCAGTAATTAGGATTGTCCATGGAGATCCATGCGATATAACAGATGTAAACAGGATATATTACTGTGCTGCTAAATTAATAACTGATAAAGTTCTACCCCAAGAACACAGGATAGTGAGGGAAAGGAAGGGGAAAAATCAAATACCATCATGGAAGTATCGAATAGAGAAAACTATAAAGGAATTAAGACAAGAAGTGTCACTGTTAGAAGACTATAGAAAAGGGAATAGATCAACAAAAATACTAAGAAAAATAGATCTGATAAAAGCAATGTGCAGTATTAGAATAGACCAGGATCTACCATGCACTATCACAAATAACAAACTAAAAATTTCAGGACAGGTGGAAAAACTTACAAGATACACAGATAAATATAAAAGAAAAGTAGAAAATAAGCAATTTATTGGTGACCCAAAAAAAGTTTTATAGAGAATAGGGAAACAAGGTAAAAGGAATTGAATGACTGCCAAAAAAAGAGGAAATAGATACATTTTGGAGAAGTATCTATGAAGATCCTGTGGAACATAATAAAAATGCTAAATGGACAGAAGTAAAAGAAAGAATAAGAAGTTTAAAGGTTCAGGATATGAAATGAGATGAAGTAACAGCCAGAGAGATTGAAACAAAGTTAATAAAAGCCTCTAATTGGAAAACCCCAGGCCCAGATGCGGTACCTAATTTTTGGTTAAAAGTATTAACATCTTTGCATGAAGATTTAGCCATGAGTAAGAACTATTTATAAGCACACCCCGAACAAACACCAACCTGGCTAACAACAGGCAAAGCAATGCTTCTTCTTAAGAGTGAACCTGCAAGCTACCCTAAAAATTATAGGCCAATAACTTGCCTTCTGATGACATATAAACTATACACAGGAATCGATGCTGACATAGTTTATAGTCATTTAGAAGAAAAAAGAAGTTATGTACTCACCATAACATTTCATCTGAGTAGTTCTACTTCATTTGTCTTCAACCTACCGGCAATTTCACTAGCATCTGCTCTGAGCTCCATGCTCCTCCACTTACCCATAATACACCTCCACTACTTTCCAACACCCACATCGAGTTTGCTGCCACTTATACTGAGAACACGACCTGAAAAAACACCTTACACATCTAAAAACTTCAGCCAAACAGGCTGTCCATATGGTAAGGCCAGGGGAAGGGAGGAGGGACGTTTGAAGACAAATGAAGTAGAACTACTCAGGTGGAACATTATGGTGAGTACATAACTTCTTTATCTGAAGTAGTTTACTTCATTTGATCTTCAACCTGTGGGACAGAGTCCCCCAGCTACTAAACTCCTGGGTGGCCCTCATGGAAGGATATTCTGGAGCACTGTGGAACCAAAGGATGCTCTCCTTCTAAAAATCAAATCCAATTTACAGTGAGAAATAAAGGTATGAGATGAGGACCAAGTAGCTGCAGAACAAATATCATCCAATGAGACTCTCAACCAAATGGCCGCAGAAGTAGCCATTGACCTAGTCGAATGAGCTTTCACCTGACCCAGAGGAGACAAACCTTTATCCTTATAGACATGAAGGATGCACAAGGGGATCTACCTAGCGATAGTGACCTTAGAGATAGGTTTACCCAAAAATGGTTCAGAGAAGGACACAAACAAGTCATTAGATTTAAGAAAGATTTTAGTCCTGTGTAAATAGAATCGTAACTGTCTAAGAACATCCAACAAGTGGAGTCTTTATTCCATTTTGTTAGCAAAATTTGGAAAGAAAACAGGTAAGTTAATGGTCTGATTGATGTTAACTTGTGATGCTACCTTGGGAAGAAAGGAAGGATTGGTACAAAGGGAAACCCTGTCCTTATGGAAAATCATGTATGGAACTTTAACAGACAACGCTTGCAGTTCTGAAACCCTCTTAGCAGAGGTGATAGCCACTAGAAAAGCTGTTTTCCAAGACAAAAACTTAAGATCCGTGGTTGCTACAGGTTCAAATGGCAGAGCGACCAAAACTTGAAGAACCATCGTAAGGTCCCATGGGGGAACAGGATCTTTGACCGGAGGGCATAATAGGAAAGTACATTTAATGAAGGCTTTAGACAGTCTAGAAGAGGCCAGAGAAGCAGACTTCTCGCTCACGTGAAAATGAGAGATGGCAGCTGGTTGAACTTTGATAATGGAAGAGATTGCTCCTTGTTGAAAAATCGAGAATAGCTGAAACAGGAGTTGTGAAAGGGTCTAAACTCCTTAGAGAAGCCCAAAAGGAAAAACATTTCCATTTGCTACGGTAAATCTTCCTGGTGGAAGACTTATGAGCTGCCACCAGAATAGACCTGACTGAAGAGGATAATCCAGGAGTCCTGGCAATTAGGGGAACTGGTGCAGCCAAGCTGTGAGCTTCAAACTGTCCAGGCTCAGATGAGGAACCCACAAGGGGTGTGAAATAAGATCCTGAATGGAATCCAAGGTAGAGCCAGAAGATGAGACCAAAGGAAGGGGAAACCATACCTGGCGAGGCCAAAACAGGGCAATGAGGATCACTTTGCTCCCCAGTCGACAATCTTTCTGTAGAAACATTGGAATAAGATGGACAGTAAGCATACAGAAGATCAGGAGGCCAATCATGGACTACAGCATCTCTGGGGGACTCCCCTGGCTTGGGGTATAGAGCGAAGAACTCACTGCACTTCGCATTGGAAGGAGATGTGAAGAGATCGCAACAAGGCTGACCTCACTCCAGAAAGATCTGCTCCGCTACGAAGGATTCAGAGACCACTCATAAGGCATCAGTATAGTCTGACTTAACCTGTTCGCTAGGATGTTGGACCATCCCGGAATGTGCGTTGCTATCAGAAAGCGACCAGTGGAGATCACCCATTCCCAAACTCTCACAGCCTCGCTACAAAGGAGGTAAGATCTGGTCACTCCCTGTTTGCTGACATACAGACCACTGACATGTTGTCTGATTGATTGAATTGCAATGGTTCCCAGATGAAGAAAGGCATGAAGGGAATAGAACTCCAAAAGGACTGCCCTCATCTCCAGAACATTTATATGCAAACTGGTCTCAATAGGGGACCACAGGCCTTGGACTGTCCTGCCCGAACAATGCCCCCCCACACCCAAGTTGGGAGGCATCCGTGGTCACTTTGGCTTGGACAGGGGGTAGAACAAAAGGTCATCCCTCCAGAATTTCTGGAGAATACATCCACCAAAGAAGAGATGACCTGCAGACTAGACTGAGGTGTATTGGATGCGATAACGGAAGATCCAACTGGGACCATTGCAACGCTAGAGTCCACTGTAGTACTCGCATGTGTAACCGAGAGCACAGAAGCATTATGGTCACTGCCATAGAACCTAGGGCCCTCCAAACTGATTCTGCTGAGGGAAGGTGAGAGCGATAGATGAGGGAAACATGCATCCTTAGGTTTCAAACTCTCTCCGTGGTCAGGAAGATTTTGCACTGTAGTGTGTCTATCCATGCACCTATGTAGTCTATCACCTGGACAGGATTCAGAAGAGATTTGGATGCATTGATTGTAATCCCTAAGGTGAGTGCAAGCTTTAGGAAATAATCCCTGGTTTGGCAAAGTAGATGCTTTATGGAAGCAGTAAGGAGCCAATTGTCCTGGTATGGGTAGACCTGAATCCCCTGAAGCCTCAGGTGAGCCGCTACTAGCGCCATCACTTTGGTGAACATCCTGGGGGCTGTGGTGAGATCAAAGGGTAGCGCTCAAAATTCATAATGATTGACTCCTAACCAGAAGTGGAGGAACCTCCTGGAGCTGCTGTGCATCTTTATGTGATAGTAAGCATCCAGGAGGTCTAATGAGCACATCCTGTCGCTCTCTTGCAGGTACGGCATGATGGACTGTAAGGTGACCATCCAGAACTTTTCTTTGGCAACTGACAGGTTCAGGGTAGATAGGTCCAGAATGGGCCTTAAGTCCCCCATTTTCTTTGGCACCAAAAAGAACCTGGAGTAGATGCCCAGTCCAGACTGATCTGGGGTGACGGGTTTAATGGCTCGTTTGTCTAGCAGCTTGGAGATTTCCAGTGCTGCTGCCTCCCTATGCATGGGTAGTACATCCAGTAGGTGTTTGAGAGGTATGGGAGGAACCACAAATGAAATTGAGTATCCTCTTGATATAATCTGAAGAACCCAGCGGTCTGATGTTATGGACTCCCATGCCGCCAGGTGCAATGACAATTGACTCCCGACTGCCTCCAGAGTACAGCAGTCGGGCAAGGGGAGTGGGCCTGTCCAAGAATGGTTCTTGAGACCCAAAATTCCTCGGACCCCCCCCCTCTGCCTCTGGGCCAGCATCTATCCTGTCCCTCTCTGCCTCTAGGGGAAGAAGAGCCCTGAGTGACCCGGGAATACTAAGACTTCCAGAACCACATCATCTTTTGCCCTCGCTGATTCTGGGAAAAGGATCTTTGAGGATTCGAGATGTGGATTCCGACAGCAGACAGTGTCTTCCCATCTTTCTCACTCTGGAACAAGGTGGCTTTGATGGTCTTACCAAAAAGGGTAGGACTGTCATAAGGGGCATTGGCAAAAGAAGCCTTGAAAGGTTCCGAGAACTGACATAATCTGAGCCAGGTGTTGCGCGTCATGGACACTCTGGACCCAGTTGCCCTACCCACTCCTTCAGTAGCATGTGAAAGGAGTCGCATGGATGCATTGGAAACCATTTTTAAAGTGGCCATCCTCACGGAGAACATGTCTCTGCCCTCCTGAGACATGGACTTAGGGAGAGACTTAGCCAGTTCCTTTACCAGGTCACACTGTAGTTTAGTAATGTGGGACAGGTAGTTCAGCGCCCTGATGGAAAAGGTCGCTGACGCATAAACTCGCTTCCCTAAGCAGTTCATCATCCTAGACAGTCAGGGGGATGAAATGAGGAACTCTCCTGGGCTAGTTCCTTTTTGGTGGCTGCTGCTACCACCATAGCATCTACAGGGAACCCTTTGTTCCACGCTGGGCTGTCAGAGAGAGGGCTCAGAATTTTGTCTGGTCATTTTGGGATTGGTTCCATGGAGTCCGGCTCCTTCCAGGCCCACGAGGTGACCAGGTCCACCAGGGGATCTGCTGGAGGGGACACCCAAGGAAGTAGATGGGCCCTTGCTGAAAGCCTCCAGGAACACGGATTCATCAGAGGAAGTTTTGGGGGTGGATCAACCTCCCCACTGGCATAGGATTTCCATGATTTCTCCAAAGCAGACATCCTCAGGAGGTGATTTGGGGGAACCTTCCCCATCATCCAAATCCGTGTCTGTGGTGAGGGACTTGGGGGGAGTCCAAGTGCCTCCTCTTACATGTATGCTTGCGAGGCACGTCTCTGATGGGGCTCTCCAGGGGGAACACGCAAGCCACCTGTTCCTCAGGGGGAACTGCCTGAGGCTCCTCGAGCATGGATTGTCCATCTGGTAAAATGATGGGATTCGTAGACAAATCCGAGGGAGTCGGGGCAGAGTCCGAGGAAATAGTCAAGGGTCTCAATCCAGTGGAGAGAACCCTTTCTACTATGTCGAACGCCAAGGGAGAACATGCCTCCTGGACCACCAATAAGAAAACTGCTCTCCCCGGATCCAAAGCGAGAATCGGAGCCAGGCCTGAAGTGGGCAGAGCTCCGAGGGGGGGAACTTGGCCTGACAAAGTCAGAGCCGATGGAAAGTGTTCTGCTCCCTTGGATCTGATACCCAGGCTTTGGCTCCAAGAGCCACTCAGATGTGAACTGGTTAGATCCGACATGCTCCAGGCAGCTGCCAGCATCGAGGAGACAGGTACTGTCGGCACCAACCCCCTGACTAAGGTCATCCTCTGATCCATGTACTCCAAACCCAGTGGTCGGATCGGAGAAATTGTCATGAAGAAAGAAAGTGAGCTCCCCCTCCAGAGGGAGAGGGGGCTGGCAAGACTCCCATCTGGATTTGTGCACTTCAGAAAGGCTTCGGGTGGACCACAATGAGGCCATGGACTCTGACCTGGCGGGTTGAGTAGCAGAGGCCTTAGATGGTGGTTGTGGCTCCTCTGGCTCTGGGGAAAATCCTGGGAGATCAGAGCCGAGGGGAGTCATGGAGCCTAGACTGTCTCTTGGTGGGAGTTCCTGAAGTAGAAATGTCTGGGGGACCTCTTGCGCTTTTCAGACCGGTGCTCTCTCTCCTTCTCTCTGCCTTTTCTGTGCTCCGCTTCCACAGGCTTAGAAGTGGGAGGGTGAGTCCCAGCCTAGGAGGGAGGAAAAGGAAGGACAAGAGAGGAAGGAGAGGTGGCCACAGCCAGTAGAAGAGGCAGCCACCTCCATAGTAGGTAGAAGGCCTTTCAAGGCCAACTTAGCCCATCTATCCTTAATGGTGCATGGGTTAAAACCCATGCAAATAGTACAATCAGTGCTTAAATGGGCTACACCCAAACACATAACCCAAAGAATGTGGCCATCAGCGGGTGACAATTCGTGGCCATACTCAGTGCACCTCTTAAAGACTAGCTTGGGTTCAGCCATGTTTCTCACAAAAATGTGCAAAGTCTAGCACAAAAAAGAGAAGGAAAAAAGAAAAACTATTTCCTACTCAGACCCACTAACCATACTCTCAAAGGCACACAGAATGCTGAGGGGGGGAAGCAACAACACACTAATTACCATCTGACTAAAACTACACAAAAACCCTAAAACACAACACACCAGTGAGGGGAAGAAGAGAGGGAACCTACAGTAACAAACTACACTCAACAAACTTTCAAAAAAAAACTGCTAAATTATCAAACTACCCAACTCACAGACTTGGAGCTCAGGATCACGATGCTTATGGCAAGCAGCGGCAAACGAGATCTAGGGGTTGGAAGGTAGTGGAGGTGTATTATGGGTAAGGGGATGAGCTTGGAGCTTGGAGCAGATGCTAGTGAAATTGCCAGCTCGGATCTGATATGGATCTGGTACCCACAGGTTGAAGATCAAATGAAGTAAACTACTTCAGATACTCAATTATAGAAGTAGAACAAAAGGCCAGTAAAAGAAAGTCATATGGAACAAAGGATCATTTGTTGTTAAATAAAGTCATACTGGAGAACTGTATAAAGGGGAAGAATCAGTGGCGCGTTTAGAAGCGAGAAGAGCCTGAGGCAAACTTTTCCTCTAACACCCCCTCGGGAACCCAAGCCATCGAGATGACTGCTTTATAACTTCCTACTAATAGTTGCATTAAAGACTTGTTTTATATCTTAATATTAAGGTCAACAAGTGTAAGCATTAATTTTGGCAAACAGTTAGCACTTGCACTGATTATGGTTATGCTGTTGTCCAGAAAAATTTTGCATTTCCATGAACAATGTCCCACGTTGGTCATCTGAAAAGGTTGCAACCCAAATGCTGCGTTTCTGTACGGATATGAAATCTTTGACTACTATAACTGGCTGTTTGTGTGCCTGTGTTATATATAACATAACATAATGCAATATGGTATGATAGATACATATAGGCATAGATATAGATAAACTCGAAGATATTTCTTTATTTACAGTTCAATAGATCAGCCATTTACGTGGTGACGTTATAGTTCCTTGGTAACGGCCACACAATACGCAGGTTGTGGGGTTATAAGAACCGAACTCCACTCCACTGATCCAATTCATTTTAGTTCTTTTTCGGTTAATAAAACATAGGACTTTGCATAGATTGTGGCTGGGTACTGGAGTGATGTAACACAATGTATGCTGGTATTGTTAACATACCTCTCAACCTGGAAACATCAAAAATCTGGACAACAGCCCATGAAAAATAGGTACAAATCACATTCAAAGAAAATGCATCTGGCCAGTAGTGGATAAAGATCACCATTGGGCTGTTTTCAAATCATAGGCCCCTTGCACATGAAACATATATGTGTTCTTTGATAAACCTTCCTGACTGTATTAAATTATATTCATGTATAATACAGCACACTTGTTAGAATGTGTTTAAATGTATTGTTTTGAACATTTTTCCTGTAAGCAATGAAACAAAATGTATGAACCAATAATGACAAAACTGCCCAATTCACAACATTTCCATCATAATAGTGCAGGTTGTGAAAAAGCAGCAGGGACGCCATACACACATCAGTCTAATTGCCTTATTTGCAGCATAACAAAAGCACAAAATAAGTAATTCAATTCCCACACACAGAGCAGCAAAATGTATTAATTTTAATGGCAAATTAATTCCCTTATTTGCAGCAAAACTAATTTCTTTACTTGCAGCAAAATGTAGCAAACATGAGCCCTTAATCAAGCAGCAAAATGAGTGGCAAATAATTTCTTTAAATGAGCAGCAAAATGAGTGGCAAATGATTCCATTAAATGAGACTTTAACATTTTAAATTGTGCAGGTTCTTGGGAAGAGCAGGATGATGTTGCATAACAAAAGCAGAAGACAACCAAGTAATTCAAATTCCTACACACGGAGCAGCAAAATGTATTCGTTTTAGTGGCAAATCAATTCCTTAAAAGCAGCAGCAAAATGTATTAGTTGAAGACTAATTCCATTACTTGCAGGCTGCAGCATAACAAAAAAACAAAAACCTGTACTGGACTGAAGTAAATTCAAATTCCACACACAGAGCAGCAAAATCTATTTGTTGTAGTTGCAAATTACTTCCCTTACTTGCAGGAAAACTAATCCTTACTTGTTATGCTGAAAACATAGCAAAATGAGCCCTTAATCAAACAGCAAAATGAGTGGCAAATATTTCCTTAAATGAGCAGCAAAGTAGCAAATAATTCCCTTACACGGACGAGACCATAACCATAACATTTTAAATTGGCAAAATTAAAGTGCAAGTCCCAAATTAAACAAAAATAAATAAATAAATACCACTGCCAAATAAACGATCACGGACCAGTCTTAAAGAAGAAGAACAACCAGTCTTAAAGAAATATGTCCTTAAAATAAACCAAAATAAATAAACTGCAAAGTTAACATCGACATGACACCACCACCAGAGTACCACTACCACCTAAAACGATAACGGACTAGTCAAGAAATCTGTCATTAAAATTAAAGTGCACATAAAAAGTGCACATTCCATAAACTTCCAGGCAGACATGACATACCTGAGCTGCGGTAATCTTCAAAATCTTCTCATCCCAGGAACTCTACTGGAACATGCACTGTCTGGGTCTTGGCAGAAGTTAAGACTTTAAACTGTATAAACAATCACTGCTGTAAACAAGGTAAAACACAGTCACCCAGGGTACTGAGTCTCCAACAGTCTGGCAGTCTGCCTAATGTCATCACTTATTTGTTAACTGGGGTTATTCTTACCCACGGACGATGGACATTTACTAAATAAGCAAAACTGGGAAGAATTTATATATGGCATGGATTGACTATAAAAAATCATTTGATAGTATCCCACATTCATGGATAAAAGAGTTTTTAAAAATGTATAAGATACACCCTACACTGATCAACTGCATTACAGTGACCATGAAACAGTGGCAGACCACTTTGCAATTAAGCCATGATAAAGGACAGATTATTATCCCAGGGATAAAAAATTCAAAGGGGGATACTCCAGGGTGATTATCTGTTACCATTGCTATTCTGCCCTGTTTACTTAACAGCTTAGGCCATGGCTACAATTTAGCTCCTAGAAAGCAACAAAGTGTAAAGACTTTTCATCTTCTCTTTGTCGATGATTTAAAACTGTATAGCTCATCAGATGAGGAAATGAAAGCACAGCTGCAGGTTGTCAAAACTTTTTCAGATGATATAAGAATCTCATTTGGTCTTGATAAGTGTACAAAAAGAACCTTTAAGGCAGGAAAACTGCAGCACCACGAAAACATCAGTTTGGGACAAGAATGTGGTATAAAATAACTTGAGCAAGAGGGAGTGTATAAATATTTGGGAATTGATGAAGGATCAACAATAAAACATGAACAAATGTGAATAAAACTTAGTAAGGAATACTTTAGAAGACTTAAATTAATTCTGAAAACAGCATTGACATCTAGGAACAAAACCCAAACTATAAACCAATTTGCTCTTCCTGTCATAACGTACAGTTTTGGAGTAGTTGACTGGCCCCAAAACGTGTTGGCTAGATTAGATAGGAAAACAAGTAGGATGCTTCCTGCTCACCAAATGATTTATAAAAATTAGTGCATACCAAGATAATATATTCCCCGTATCGAAGGAGGGATAGGCATCCTTGAAAATGATTACATGTACAGATCTGCAATTGATGGACTCCACACATATCTGCTGACCCCACAAGACCCAAATAACGTGAAAGTTTTGAAAAACGAGAAGAATAACTCTAAGATGACTTCTGTGCTTAATTTAGCAGAAGCATATCGGTGTCAAGCAGGAATGGAAATCAAACCAGAAGTAGATAAATATCAGGCAGAAACTGAATGTGCCAAAAACAAAAGAAAGAATATAAAGTAAAGGACCAGATAAGAAGGCAAGAAATGTGGAAAAAGCTTAAATATAGTTGCAAGTATGGAAAACCTCTGGAAGAACCTCACGTTGATCAGGAACGAATGCAGGAATGGTTAAGGAGAGGCAAATTTAAACCAAGAGATGAAAGGTTAATATTGGCAGCCCCAGATAGTGGGCTATGTACATGCTGGTTTACAAAGTCCATTGAACATGTGAGAGAGACAGACAAATGTAGGTTTTGTAAAACCGAAATGGAAACAGTCGCACAACTTGTTGCTGGTTGTGACTTACTAATGGCAGAAGTACTGTATACTGAAAGGCATAATAATGTGGCAAGACTGTTGCACTGGGGATTGTGCAAACATTATGGTATTGAAGTGGCTGAAAAACACTGGAAAAGTACAGTTGTGTACACTTACCATAAATGTAGATGTTCGAGTGTATTCACTGTTGCAATTATTACATTTGGCTTATCTGCTTGCAGTAGCCCTCAGTCAGCCTGATTAACAAAGTCTTGGGTCCTGCGTCAGTTGCTGTCCCTTCTTCCATGATGTCAGGTCGTTAGAGGTATAAAACATGCAGCCGACGCCATTACATCAGTTTTTCTTGCCCCATATGTCAAGTGCCCCCCTAATGGGAAGCAATTAAATATATAAATATACAAAGATATACCTCCAACAAAAAAGCAAATACACCAAAAAGCTTTTAAACATAGTAGAGGAAAGTAGAGGTATAGCTTAAAGAAGTTAGGGGGCTGGAGGGAGGGTAACCAGGACGGCAACAGTGAATACACTCAAACATCTACATTTATGGTAAGTGTACACAACTGTACTATGTACTTCATGTTTCACTGTTGCAGTCATCACATTTGGGTAGATTCCCAAAGCTAAGGATGGGAGGAGGTCATTAGATAGCGTTAGGACCAGCTATAATGCCCTGCAAGATTGCAGTGGCAAAGCCAGCTCTGGATTTTGAAAAAATTGGCAAGTGGTAATGTTTGGTGAAGGTATGCACAGAACTCCAGGTAGCAGCTTCTAGGATGTCCCTGGTAGGGACGCCTCTGAGAAAGGCTGTAAAGGTAGATGCAGCCCTGGTAGAGTGGGGGTCTGATGCCCTGTGGGATAGGTTTTCCATGATGCTTATAGCAGAAATGAATGCAATGGCCTACCCATTTAGAAGTGGTTTGCTTTGAAATAGCCTTCCCCTCTTTCCCTACAGCAAATGCCAAAAGCAGTTGTTCAGATTTCCTTTGAGATTTAGTCCTGTCCAGGTAGAATCTAAGTTGTTTGTGCACATCTAAGGAGTGCAGTATCCATCCCCCTTTGTTCTGTGGATTAGGAAAGAAGTTTGGCAAATGAATGGACTGATTAAGAGCCACACTGGATACCACCTTGGGCATAATGGAGGGATTGGTTCTGAGGGACACCCTGTCCGCATGAAAGATGATGAAAGGCTCCACTGCCATAAGGGCCTGTAATTCAGATACCCTTCTTGCTGAAGTGATTGCTAAAAGAAATGCTGTTTCCAAGAAAGAAATTTTAAATCTGCAGTAACAGCTGGTTCGAGAGGAGGAAGTGTGAATTTCTCCAAGACAAAGTTAAAGTCCCAGACTGAAGCTGGAGCCCGCTTTGGTGGCCTTAAATTTTTGGCCCCTCTGAGAAACTTCTTGAGCAGTGGGTGAGAGAAGAGGGGAGGTTCTGTGTTATAATGAGCTGAAATGGCTGAGGCGTGAATTTTGATGGAGGAAAAGGACAAGCCCTTGTGAAGCATCTCAGTTACGTATTGTAAAATCTGAGGTAAATTGGGCGCTGTTGTGCTCATCCCTTGAGATTGGTTCCAGGCACAGAATCTTTTCCATTTCACAGCATAGAATTTCCTAGTACTGGGTCTCCTTGCCTCTAAAATGATATCCATCACTGGTTTACTGAGGGATGGTAAAGGAGATATTAGGTAATTAGTCAGACTGCTAGGTTCAGTGTTTGAAGCTGAGGGTGCAGAATCTGGTTCTCTTGCTGAGACAACAGGGAAGGTGTCTGAGGCAGGTGCCATGGAGCCAACCATGACACACTGCGCAAGAGGGGGTACCAGTGTTGGCGTGGCCAGTCTGGTGCAATCAAAATCATCCTTGGCTTGTCCTGTTTGATCTTTAGTAGTACTTTGGAGAGCAGAGGCACAAGATGAAAGGCATAAACTGATAGGTTTTTCCAGCTGAAAGACAGAGCATCCACTTTCCAAGCTTGTTTGTGGGGATTCCTTCTGCAAAATTTCTCAATTGATATTTCTTGGGGGAGGCAAACAGGTCTATATCTGGGCTCCCCCATTTGCTTGTCAACACGTTGAAAATCCTTGGTTCCAGTTTCCACTCGTGTGGGTCCATGAGGTTTCTGCTTAGTTCGTCTGCCAGTGTATTTAGTTTTCCTGGCAGGAATTGAGCTTGGTAGCTCAAAGTTGTGTTCCACAATGCCATGGCTAGTCTGCAGAGGGGGTAAGAATGTGTACCCCCCTGCTTGTTTATGTACCACATAACAGTGGTGTTGTCTGTCTTTACCATTAGTTGTCCTGGAAGAATGTGATCCTTGAAGGCTGTTAGAGCATTCTGTACAACTAACATTTCTTTTTGATTGATATGCAGGTGCATTTGACTTGGGTTCCATTTGTCCTGAATGCACTTCCCTGCCAGGTGAGACCCCATGCATAGTCTGATGCGTCTGTTGTTAGGATTTGGGCAGCAGGGAATAGCGTGAATGGTAGTCCCTTGTTTTGGTGGCAGGCCTCTGCCCACCAAAGGAACTCTAGGCATAGGCAAGGTATGATAGGAATCATTACTTCTAGATCCTGAGAATGGTGACACCATAGGCTTTTTAGATACCATTGTAGTTTCCTCATATGTAGTCTTGCATATGGAATTAGAAGAATGCAGGAGGCCATGAACCCCAAGGCTTCCAGTATTTGCCTTGCAGATAGCAGGGTTTTTGTGGCCACTTGTTTGAAGTAGGTTGTCAAATGAATCTGTTTCTCTGGCATGAGGAAAGCCATCTGGAGAATTGTATTCCAGCTTGCTACCAGGAATATGATTTGTTGACAGGGTACCAGGTGTGATTTCTTTTCATTTATGGTGTACCCCAGACAAGTCAGCACCCTTTGTACAAAGGCCAGATGGTTCAAAAGTATGCCCCGGCTTTCTGCCTGAACGAGACAATCGTCCAGGTATGGGTATATTTGAATATTTCTTTGTCTGCAAAATGCAATAACTGGGGCTAGGCACTTTGTGAATACCCTGGGTGCAGTAGATAAGCCAAAGGGCAGTGCAGAGAACTGATAATGCGTGAAGCCTGCTTTGAAGCGTAGGTATCTTCTGCAAGATTCCCTGATAGGGATGTGCAGGCATGCTTCTTTTAAATCTAATGTTGCCAACCAAGCATCCTTGCCTAGCATAGGAAGCAACTGGTGAAGAGTCAGCATCTTGAATTTTGGAATCACCAAAAAGGTATTTAGAGTAGAAAGGTCCAGGATAGAACAACATGAATTTTCTTTTCTGGATACCAGGAAAAGTCTTGAATAAAAACCTTGTCCCTTTTCCTCCATGTTTAAGAGAGAAAGTATTTGCTTTTGGGCCTCTGCACACTGATTTGGGGGTAGATCTGACCACCCGCTTGGAGTTGGTAATGTGTGGAAGTGAAATCTGTATCCTTGGGACACTGTATTTAAGACCCATTTGTCCTGGGTTATGAGTTTCCAGTTTCTGGCCTGCAGACCAATCTTTCCACCTAAAGGAGCATTCAGTTGAGAAGTGCTTGGAAGTTTTAAAGGCAAGTCATTGAGATAGTTTGCCATAGAGGGAGTCTTACTACTCCCAGATTTGGATGCAGAAGCACCCCACTGCTTAGTCTTGTGCGTACCCTGTGACTGTAACCTGGGGTTTCTGCTGTGTCTGGGTTTGGATTGAGAAGATCTGAAAGGGGCCGGAAAGGACAAATTCTTAGAGGGCCAATGCAAACTAAATCTTGGAGGCTGAACTTGTAAAAAGTCTTTCACAGTTTGCATAGATTTAGCTTTATCTTCCATCTTTTTAAGAACTTCCTCAGCTTTGTTGCCAAACAGGTGGTCTTGATTTAAAGGAGCATCCAATAGTTTAGCTTTAAGCATGCCTTCTGAGTACAGACCCAGTGACAGCAGCCCTGCAAGAGGCTTCTAAAGAATCAAATCCACATTGCAAAGTATGTTTTCCAACCTGTTCAGCAGAATGCATTAAGTCCTGTATTTCTTTATTTTCAGCACAGTCAGGAATCAACATCATTTTCTGTTTAAGCGATCCAATAGCATGTTGTTGATACTTTAACATATGAAACTGACAGTTTAAGGCCCTAATGGCCAAGGTTGCAGAAGTGTAAACTTTCTTACCCCATCTATCCAGTGCCCTGGAGTCTCTATGAGAAGGGATAGGATTTTTAGCAGTAGAAGCCTTAATGCCTTTGGGTCCCTGTGAATTAGTCTCTGGATCCGCAATAGGATTTTTAAAAAGGAACTTGTGAGAATCAGGGACCCTGTAATATCTATCAGGTTTTCTGGGAGCAGGAGGCAAAGAGTCAGGGGCCAAACTAGATTCTGAAAAGGCATCATCAACAATGTCTAGTACCAGAGGTATAGCTAAAGGCCTATGCTGAGGTAGGAGTAAGGAATCCCTAAGCCTCTTTTTTGAATCAAATCCTGGCTTTCCCCGTGAAAATGCTCCCTTAAAGTGTGCAAAGTTTCACCAAAAGAGAAATCCTCTGGAGGGGAAGCAGAGGGAATACAGTCCTCTGCATCAGAATCCTCCTATGTAGATAAGGGTAAATCTAGATCATCAGAAGAATCAGAAAAATCAAAATCCTGATCAGAGGATTCATAAACAAATTCAGTCCTAGGTCTCTTAGAAGGGGGGGGGGGTTGGCTTCCCCTGATTAGAGTTATAAGATCTTCAGCCATTCTTATCATTTGTTTTATAGGCATAGAAACCCGTGCATGCGGCCTGGGCGTTGGTTTCTTAGGCATGGTTCAAGGTTTAGGCCTTAAAGAAGAAGGAGGCATCGGTTTAATATGCAAGTCCGTAGGCCTGAATACACCCTCAGAAGCTGGTGCCTGCACAGCAGCTCTGGACCCAACCAAGGTAGAGACATCTGCAGGTTCCACAGTTGAAGCATCTCGCGGCATACCGGACTCCGAATGGGTCTCAGTAGAGGCCTGAGAATCAGAAGTAGCGGGTATCAGGAGCTGCAAAAGCACCTCACTGAGTACTGGCGAACTGGCGAATGGCTTAGGAGAAACGTCATTCGCAGCTTTGGACCTAGGCAGCCTGTCTCTGTCTTTATCTTTGCATTTTTTCAGAATACCGGTAATCAGATGGCTAACTGACGACATTTCAGGATAATTGAACCGAGAACCAAAATATTTAGAGGTGAAAATATACTGACAATGGATAGTGCGTTGATTAAATACGGCACAAAACCGACAGCAAGGTACGTCGTGGTCAGGGCCTAGGCAAGGAATACAGTACGAATGAAAATCTTTGTGAGGTATTTGCTTTCCACAAGAAATGCAATTATTAACTTTTACTGACATTAGTAAGGAGCAAGAAAAAGTTTCCCCAATAGGGTACTTAGCTTTAGTTGAAGACCTCAGTTCTGAAACTCGAAAATGAAAATTACAGGAGTCGGCCGACTGGCACTTGCGAACTGCTTCTTCTTCGGGCACCACATGGCAAGAAAGACTGTTGTAATGGCATCGGCTGCATGTTTTATACTCCTGATGACCTGATGTCATGGAAGAAGGGACAGTAACTGACACAGGACCCAAGACTTTGTTAACAGTGAAGCACGAAGAACATCATGAGCCACAATGCATCATAGAAAATTATATCACAGGGGATCACCCATTACAAACAGTTCAAAAGACAGATGCTAGAAAACAGGATATAGTGGTCCAAGAAAAGAAGACAAAAGTAGCATTGATCATTGAAATTGCTACACCCAGTGACTACAGTGTCTTGCATACAGAGAGACACAAAGTCATAAAATATTAGGATCTGCAGGCAGAAACGAGAGCAATGTGGAAGAAAGATACCCAGACAGTTCCAATAGTAGTAGGAGCAATGGGTCTTATAAAAAAGAATCTACAATTGTATTTAGATATGTTACCAATCCATGTAACCCCATATGAATTGCAGAAGGAGTCATTACTGGGCACATTGCGGGTGCTGCGAAGAGCACTTTTGGCTGATATCAAAGATTGAAACAATACTAATTTCATGAATTTTAATCATACCTTGACTTAGGAATGGGGTTCATTCCCGTCATAGTATTAGAAACCCAAAAGATTTGGAGAAATAAAAAGTGTGTAGGGTTTTGATCCCCCAAGTGTTATACCTCCCTTTAATGGAGGCCATATACATTTCAATAATAGGATTATTGAAGGTTACTAGGTGAAAGGCCCTAAAGCCTTTTAAAACTTAGCCATTCGTGCCCCAATTTTCCAAATTATCAATGCCCAAGGACTAGAATGACATTGTTATACACCTGGGCCTTAGGGCATCTACAAACTGTCCCTGTCTATAAGAAACACGGGCAACAAGCCAGGGGTGAATTTGTGATTTCCCATCTATTGGTCCAATTTGCATTTGAATAGGATTAGGGAAGAGCTCTGCTTCACATGAATGGGGAATCTGTTCCAGAGAAGGGTTACTTACTCAACAGATGTGATATGTGCAATTCAACGTAGTAGTAAAATTTACACAGAGAGAGAGAGAGAGTTTTGATCCCCTAAATTTATTCCCTTCTAAAGGATTACATTTTCATTCCAATACTCTGATTAATTTGATACTTCAACAGTGTGCTTCCTGGCAACTCTCATCTGATTTTGTCTGTGCTATGAGCAGTTAATGCATAGATCAACAGAATGTAATCTGAGGTATGCACGTATTCAACTATAGTAGCATATACTGAGTATGTGTGTGTCAGAACTGATGAAGTCCTGGATAAGATCAGGATGAAAGCACTTAACTGTTTGGTACAAATAAAGTATTTTTGGCACATTACTTCAGTGTCACTTCTTCACAGGGGAATTTTATTGATGTTTTCCACAGGTATGGTGGTCTGAGTGGTTGCTCTTTACTAGTTGTTGATAGCATTTCTGTGTGGCAAGGTTCTTGGTTTTCAGTGAAATCTGCCATTCTCACTTGGTGTATTTTCAAACATTAAGCAACTTTTCCTCATTCTCAAACTTCTCACCTGCTCTCACTTTTTCATAAGTACCCTGTGGGTAATTTTTGTCCCTAAATGAACTAACTCTACACTTCTGTCTCTCTAAAAATTCATTAAATTTCAAACATATCAACTCCATATTTTCTAAGCACTACTGTTTGTAAACATATTACACCATGCATGTCTTTAGGCAACACCTGTCAATTAAGTCCTCAAACAAAATCGATCAAATCGATCAATATATATATATATATATATATATATATATATATATATATATATGGGTTACCCTGACTTAATCGACAGATCACTACATCAAAAAGCACTCCATAGATGTTGCAAAACATCGACAACCTAACGGCTGACGTTACTCACATGGTAAGTAACTGTATGGCCATCCACACATAGAAACCTACCATTAAAACAAACACACACATGTGGGGGGCTACACCCCCCACAGCCCCTACACCCCCACAGCCCCCTACAACCCCCTTACTTAATATTCCAACTCCGAGAACGCACTACCATGGGGGTACGGGGCAAAGTTCAGGCTCCTGACCAAATGGTTACTTACCATGTGAGTAACGTCGGCTGTCAGGTTGTCGATGTTTTGCTTTGTCGATGGAGTGCATTTCGATGTAGTGGTCTGTCAATTAAGTCAGGGTAACTCATATATATATATATATATATATATATATATATATATATATATATATAGTTCCCCGTTATAATCTTGAAATACTGAAATCTCAAATTTCAGTATCCTGAGACCATAAAGGTGAAATTTTAAAATAGAAAGTGCATAATCGCAAATTCGAATATCTCAAATTCGTGGTTATGGCTTTATGCTTCGTTACGCCCTGTGTTTTCTGTGAGTGGTGTACAGTGTTATGTGTGGACTTAGGTGCGATTTAAGGTAAGTGAGTGTTTTGTAAGGGTTTTTGGTGGGAGTTTGAATGTATGTGAGTGTGTCTGTAAGTTGTACGTGTGGGTTAGGATAGGCAGGTGAAAGTATGAGTGTGTAAGTGTTGGATGTGTTGGTGTTTGTATATCTGTGATGTGTGTGCCTGTGTGCGAGGGACTGTGGAATATCTGGGTGTAAGTTTGCTGTCTTTTCTTGTTTGTGCGATCTTGGAGTTAGTATATACAAGTGGGGGGCAGTGGAGGTGCAGCCCCTCCACATGGGGGGGGTGCAGGGGTGCTTGACCCCTGCTTATATATGGTGTAGGTGTGTTGATTTGTGTTGTTGTGTTTGTGTATGTACAATTTTTTTCCATTTTTGCAGGGGGAGGCAAGCCCCCTTGCACCCTCCACACCCCCTGCTAAATGAATATACCAATTCCAAGATTGCACTACAGTGAGGAAAATGGTATATTTCCCATTCTGTTCTGTATGGTGATCTCCATTCAAACCGTTTGAAGTTTCAAAACATCAATCTTATGGTCTCAACCATTTGCAGTTTGAAGTTTTGAAACTTCGAGCTTTTGAAGGAATATATATATATATATATATATATATATATATATATATATATATATATATATATATATTGGTCTACTTCACAAGAACAAAATACCACATTACTGAAGATGAGAAGAGCAAGGCAAAACATCATTTAAATGAATGACCACATAGTCGACAAGTTTCCCATAGTCAGTAACCACTGGCCGACAACCAACGGAAAATACACCGCACCATCTCCAACCCACCCAGGTGGAGGGCTGCACCCCCAACACCTTCCCCCTAACTAAATATACCAACTCCGGGATTGCACTATAGTTGGGAAAAGGGTAAATTTCCCCTTGTTGGCCCAGTGGTTACTTTCATTCTTGTGAAGCAGACCCATTCATATACACAGTATATATTAATAGATTACTGCCTTGAGAGTCATGCAATTTTCAGTGTCTGACAGAAAAATAAATGTGTTAGTTCATTTAACCACAATGTGTTGTATTTGTTTTCTGGTGGTACACTTTTGAAGGATTTTTGCCCTTTTCTTCACTGTAGTGTGACCATGAAGTTGATGTCTATATAATTTACAGAGGTGGTGGTGCTCTGTTTTTTTATACTTTTCAATTGATGTCTTTTGACTTTATCTTTCAGAAAAATGTACACTGAAATGATGATACTTGACACAAAAATAGTTAAACTGATCCATAACTATCAGGAGATTAAACAGACCTTAGTAATAGTACCTATATAATTTCCCTATTACTGGACTAACACATCAGCCCACCTACATACAAGGTTAGGGAGACAGTAAGAACAGTACAGGGTACCCACACTTTCCCCCTTTTCCTAGGATCAATAAAGCATCAACAGAAGTGTAAAGTGAAATAGTGTTTAAATGTTAAAAATAGTTAAACCCAGCAGTGAATCATTGCCAAGTTATAGATCTCAATAGCACACTTTACTAACTAAAATTCCAGGTGAAAATTTGTGATCAGCCATCCAGTCATCCATTCTGGGTTTAAAGCTTGCCAGGGAAGTACTCTGCTGTGTAGGTAAGGGTAGCCTATTCTAGAAATGGGAGACATGTTGGGTTAGGTACCTACCATGCCAGCTGGTGTTGATGTGGCAGTATACGTTTAGGCCTTTTGGGTAGGCATTTGCTTCACCAGTCACTCTGGTTAGGTGAAGGAGTTCATACCTTGATCTGACTAAAGTTTTTGACAGAATTCCCCATTTGGGTATAGTAGAAAAGCTAAATAAACTGGGATTTATCCCCTGTGTCACCCACTGGACTGCCAACGGGCTCACAGACAGGATGCAGGAAGTCAAAGTAGAGGAAATTACTGCCACAGAAGAAAGCAGTCTCCAATGGAGTCCCCAGGGTTCTGTGCTGAGACTTCTCCTGTTTGGCATCTACTTCTCTTAAGTAAAAGCCAATAATAAAGGGTCCTGGCTGACTAAGTTTGCAGATGACTGCAAGCTAGGAGCATTCATTGAATCCCCAAATAACTTAGCCATCCTGCAGGAAGATTTGTTCCAAATAAATAACTGGTGCCAAAATCATGGACAGAAGCTAAATGGCAAAAAAAATTATTATTGTCTCCTTTGAAAAGTCATTTACCCCGTGGAACTACCACATTGATAAAATGCCCCTAAGAGTTGACCCAGTTGTTCAGTATTTGGGAATAGTGACCCAATTTTTAACCAACATATGTGTATTGACATAAAAAAGTGTATGTATCTGTCCAGACACATGCAACAACTGGAACACCCACACAGATACCTTACTAAAAGGATACAAGGCCTAAACAATATGTCCTACATGGACCGACACAAAGTTCTGTCACTATATTTGGTATCTTCCAGACTGTTAAGAGGTGACCTTTGTTTGGAGTACAAGGCATCCCCCAAACCAGTACTGATGGATTTACTACACATCAGCAAGTCAAATGGCATCAGAAATACTTGGTCTCTGGATCTAAACCTCTTCTACAGCATCAACAGAACAGTTTGGAGGGACAGGTATATCTCACAAAAGATACTGCTACTCTGGAAATCAGACTCCTTATCCCTGTAAAACAAAGCTCATCCCTGCCCATATTCAAACACAACTTGGACATACAGATGGGAAATAGAACATTTATCCCAGAACTGTCCCTTCTACTACTTATGAACAGAGGCAGCTCTTAAATGCTTTATCTCATGAATACAGATGGGTAAGGCCAGTGTAACACCAAATGGGATAGGTTAATTCAAGCGAGTAAAAAGAAACTGGCTAGGCTTAAAATGTCCTGCAAGGGCAGCTAGCCTTGTACTTATCTATGAATCTGTAAGGCTGCTGGGTTATTTGTACCATTTAATTAGAGTGATGGAGGACAGGTGAGGTTTGGACAGGGGATGGGGAAATCCTGTAAGTGTGGGCCTGAACATTTAACCAGTTACTGAGTGAACAGGGAGAAATAAAGGCCCTTGTAAGGTAATGATTTCCATCCTCCTATAGGTTTATTTCTATATTCAGACATGAGTATGAAATGTTTGTTTTAGCAGCTAGGGCTACAAAGTGGCTACCAGGATTAATATGTGTATATCACTGTGGGCTTACTGAGGAATGTGACAAACCAGTTACAACATAATGAAAATTAACCTATTAACTGGAGTTCTGAATGACAGAAAAAAGATCTGTTGATACAAAGCTTAGACACTGAAATGGAAAAAGGTATTTCACAGAGTAGAGTGTGACTTTTTTCTTTAAAAATGGATTTGCATTGCTATTTTGTGATGTTTTAGAATACATATGTAACAGAGCAACAGCTATAATGAAAGTTGGAGGACATCTTTCAGACTCTTTTGCTTTAATACAGGGAACACGGCGAGGATGCCTGCTGGTTACCTTGCTGTTTGTAATCTACTTTGAGCCTTTACAGTGTTTCTAACACATAATCAAATAGCAGGTTACAGTTGAGAGGAGCGGGAAATTAACATGTCACTTTCCACTGAAAATGTATTAGGGGCACCAGATTAAAATATCAGGTTTTGCTGACAATATACTAATTTATCTGATAAATCTGGAAGGGGATATACCAGTTTTGTTTCCCATGTTACAAGTATTTGGTGGATTCCTGGGATGCAAAATAAATAAATAAATCTAATGCAAGATAAAACATAGTTAAGCATTTAATTATACACTGAGCACAGATCTAAGGCGAATCTACTCTTTTCTTCAGAATCATAATAAGATCAATTATTATCCTCACAATTCCAACAAAACTCTTATATTATGTCCTCCAAGCAAAATACTTCTGAACCTCATCTCCTAATCACATCCTATCTATATCTGCACTTCTTATATCCTGTTTTTCAAGTACAATTACCCAAAGCAACAACCATTTATTCACAAATTTGGTATTAAACATAAAACAAGAAAACCTGCCTCTACCCATGGGATCATACCTCCACAACCATAAAACTTAGTAGTGACATCCACTCAAACCCAGGCCCAACTAAGCATATTGAGGCACCAGACAGTATATCCTCATCAACTCCTTTATTGCTACCACCTTACCCACATTCCCACCCTGGCCTTCATTTTACCATACCAACTTACAGAGTATTTATAACAAATTCCCTGAAGTGACATCTGTTTAACTCCAAAATATGTCCTTGTCAAGCCCCAACTTAACCCCTCACTCCCGTCCTTGGGTACCCCTCTCAGTATCCCCCTCTCAGCAAAGTATTCCTCCTATTTGAGGATACTTATTTCTACTTTATACTCAAATCTGATTGGAACTAACTCTTTTTGTAAATATGTAAATAAATTACTACTCTGATCACATATGACAGACATAACTACAGGTGTTTAATTTGTTTTACTTTGTCTTAAATATTATTGTATAATTTAAATTTCTGAACACATCAATGTACATGTTATCTGTTTTATGTCTGTTTTTTTTTTTTTTTTTTGGAGTTTTTCTCCTCGGGTCGCCACTGAAAACGGGCCACAAGCCCAGCTGGACCAACCTGGTTAACAAATGTCAATAAATAAATAAAATAAATAAAATATTAGTTGTCACAGTAAATCTGGCTATGCCAGGAAAATATAACGAAATTTCTCCGTCATGCTATAACAGTATCAGATTAGACAGAGACAAGAAAAAAGGCGGTAGTGTCACTGTTTTTCTACAAAAATGCAATAAATATCTCCCTTTTCCCCAAAATGCTGACAACTTTCTCTAATACAGAAATCCTACTAATCATGCTAAAATTAAACACTCAGAAGATAAATGCAATCATGGGAATATACATATCCACAGATAGCAATTCTAAAACCTTGTGGAAGATATTCTCTGCAGGATCTTCTCAAAAATTCCTTATGAAGCCTTAATATCAACTGATGTTAATACAGATGGATAAACATTCAGTCTGAAAATCCAACCAATAGTATACATCTGTATTAGTCCACCCAACTTATAACTGCACCAGTTAGATATAACAAAGTGACAGCCAATCAACCCTCAACTGGATCCTAACATCCTCTCCACATTAAATGTCATTAAATGGAACTCTGTCAGATATTCTAAGTGATCACTTACCGATCTAAACCATAAGGTGCCAAACTTACCAATCTACACCATAAGGTGCCAAAGCAGCAGCTCAAAAACACATAATTTTAACCTTGTAAGAAACCCTACTACGTTTTGTGAAGACAATTTTATTAATATACTACATCTCCTTAACTGGGAATCACTAAAGACTTTCCCCATAGATGATGCTGTCTCTGAGTTCAATAAAATCTTCCTAGGTATTCTAAACACTTGAGCAACTCCCCCCAAATAAAAGAGACAATCGTGCCCCATGGCTAGCCTTAGCAACTAAATAATTCATGAAACAAACAGACATGCATGGAAGGTCTGGACAGAAAATAAAACAGCTCAAACTTTACTAAAATATATACAGCTAAGAACCGTAATAGAACAACTTATCACCAAAGATAAGAAAACCTACTACTCAGCCAATCAAAACATATGCACTAATAATCCAAAACTGTTCTGGGCCTCCATCAATAAACTGTGAAATCCAGGAAAAGCTACACAGCCAACATCAAACACACAGAAACAAAATGATGCTATAGCCAACCAAGTCAACAGGCAATTGATACAGACTGTGCAGTTGTTAACCAGCCAGGTCACTAATCAAGCTCTTGATGTCCATACTAAGTCAAATACCATCCTTCAACATTTCTCCTTCCCACCAGTTCCCAGAGATACTGTCAAAAATACCTCAAAAAATAAAGCCTACTACAACTACCCTTGACAGTCTAACTCACCTACCCTTGACAATCTGTGAAATGTCTTAAAACAGCAGCTGAGGCTAATACATATCCAGTTTAAATTGTGAAAAATTGATCCATATCTGAAAACAAAGTCCCCGTCACTATGGAAAAGATCATTCATTATTCCATTGCACAAGGGTGGAGTCAACACAGATCTTCCAAACTATGGGCCAGTTATCTTATCACCCAAATCAAAAGTATTAGAAAATGTATTCTCATGAGGAAACATCTGAACTGTCTAATTAATAACCAGTATCTTTCTTCAACCCAACATGGCTTCCATCCTTATCACTGCAGAACTACTGCTTTGCTGAATTTGTCCAATGCCTAGCCCCCACCATCTTCTTAGACATATCAAAGCTTTTGATACTGTTTCCCACCAGAAACTTTTACAAATAAACTCTATCCTTAGGGGTCACAGACCCTTCACTTTGATGTGTCCACAGCTACATCTTAAACAGACCCCAAGCAGTGAAATGGAAAAGTGATTTCTCCACCCTATTACCTTGAAACTGTTGGTGTCCCACAAGGAACTGTACTAAGCCCCCACACTTTTCACATGTTCATCAATGACCTCTACCCTTGCTCAATGCGTTGATGATTTGACTGAATCTGCTTTGTCAAATCCATATCTGAATTCCAAGACCTTACACAACAATCCTTCTTATTGATTGAAACATGGCTAAATAATTCACAAGTACTACTAACCACCCCCCAAAAAAAAACACTGCTCTTTACCCCAAAACACATCTCTACCAAAACAACATAATCACTATTATCTCTGCCAACAACACCATGAGAGAGCAAATAAACCACACAAAATTATTGAGTGTCATCAGAGAGGACTCATATACCTTTTTCTACCTCTACTTTCTCTATCCCCACTACTAACGTACCCTACCCTCCCTTCCTCTGCACATACTCCCCTGAGGTTATACTCATACCTTTTCCACATCTATTTCTACTATCCCCTCTATCACACCTTACACATCTCTACTTGTACTATCCTATGCCTACACCAATATAATCTGTTACCATATTTCATGACTTCTAGAATATTAATAATCATTATGAAAATCATCTATTATGTAAATAATGTTGCATCTTCCTATTATCAGGCTTTCCATATAATTTATGCTTGAACACTATGACTTTATTATGTCTGTTGAGTTTTTATTCTGACAAACTAATGTGAAGTTTTTTACAAATTTTGTGCTTGAATGTTATAACATTATTATGTGTGTTAAGTTCTCAGTTTGACAAACTAATGTGTTGTTTTCATATTTGTTCATAGGTAGGTACTAGGCTATCTGCCTGAGGGCATTTATAAGCCTAGCCAGAGTGTGTCGGCATTCGCTGCCCCATTAACTGAGCCTCTGTCAAGCAGAGCCAATGAAGTGATCCCAGGGGTGTATTTTCTGTTACCCATCCACTCATCAAGGTTTTTCTTGAAGAGTGTTAGTGAGGGGCTCTGCCTAATGTAGTTAGGAATTTTGTTCCAAAGCATGGGGAGTCTCTTGTGACAGGAATCTATCCCTCCAGCATGTTCTATTTATTGTCGTGGCGGGGTTTACCTCACTAGAGCGCATGGCTCACAGTGACTTGGATTTCTTTAGGTGGAGCATGTCCATCAATTCTGAGTTAGACATGGCTTTGTAAGTCAGGCAGAGATCACCTCTGAATAAGCAATATGCCATTGAGTACAGCCAGAGTTTTTTCAGTCAGGCTGCATAGGACTATATTTGAGGCCAGTAATCCTCTTGGTGAGGTACTTTTGTGGTCTTTCCAGCTGCTGGAAGTGTCTTGTGAGGTACATCCCAAATGGGGCATTGTACTCTATAATGGGCCTGATGAGCGACGAGTAGAGGGTCATTAAAACCTCTATTTCTAGATGTGAACCCTTTAGTAATGCCACATAGAAGGATTTTCTAACTACTTTGGCAATATGATTGTCAAAGGAGAGATAGCTATCTCCCTGGGACCCCAGATCTCCTATTACCTCTTCTGTATTAAGGGGGCTGCCACCTATGTGGTAATTCGTGGGTGTTTTGTTTTTCACAAACAGGATGACTATGCATTTTTTGGCATTTAGCTTGAGGCCATGACTTTGATACCGGGTGTCTGTCTCAGTAAGGCCCTTTTGGAGGATGTCCGTGTCAGCCGGAGAATCAATTATGGCTCTCAGTTTGCAGTCATCAGCGAACTTGGTTAGCCATAATCCTCCTGTGTTTGCCTGTACTTCTGATATGCCGAACAGTAGGGGTCACAGGACCGAGCCTTGTGGGACACCACTTCTGACTGGTTTAGAGTCGGACCTGGAGCCCACTATTCTTACCGTGTGAGTTCTGTCTGTAAGCCAGTTGGCAACCCATCTCGTGACATAGGGGTTTATGTTCAGTCTGGTGAGTTTTTCTGTAATACCCGAGTGGGAAACGGTGTCAAAATCCTTGGCGAGGTCAAGGTAGGCTGTGTGAACCACCTTTCCCTCATCTATGGCCTTGGTGACTGTCTCAAAGAAGTCAACCAGGTTTAGTAGGCATGATCTGCCCTTAACAAAGCTGAACTGGATCAGGTCAAGTGTTTGGAGGTTCCCAATGTCTTTGTTAATGAGTTCCATGATGAAGTACTCCATAGCCTTGCAGACCAGGCTAGTCAGGCTTATGGGACGATAGTTACCAGGGTCAGTTGTGGCCCCTCCTTTGTGGAGCGGAATAACCATTGCTGTGCACCATTCTATGGGCACGTAGCCTGTGGAGAGGCTGAGGTTGAACAGCGTGTTTAGGTGGGGGGTTAGTTTGTTCTGTAGTTCGTGCAATACGCAGCCTGGAACACCATCTTGCCCCATTGACGCTGTGTTTTTGGCTTTTGAAAGGGCTGTTTTCACCTGTGCGTTTGTGATTGCCGGGACACTACACTTTTTTGGTATTGTTGTGGGCCCTTTTGGGAGTGACAGAGGGGGTGAGGTTTGCACTGAATCTATCTGCCAGGATGTTGGCAATATCAGTAGGTTCAGTATATTTTGTGCTATTTTGCACTAGCTCAGTGCATATCTGCAAGTTTTCACTTAGATTCTTAACATAGCTAAAGAAGGCTTTGTGGTTATCCTTTGAATCCTTGGCTTGTTTTCTTTCGAAGTTAGCCTTGGATGATTTTATGAGGGACCTTAGTTTCTTACTGAAACTGATCACGGATGTCTTTCCTTTTTGGGATTTGCTTTTTTCTGAACTAGTTTCCTCCTTCTATTGTATAGCCTGTTTATGGCAGGGGTCCACCAGACTGGTTTCCTTCGCTTAGAGGAGTGAGTCTTGGTTTTGCTAGGGATGGCATGATCCTTGCATACTTGTAGGTGCTCACAGAGTGCATTTGTAAAGGTTTCTGCATCTTGGGCAGCGTTATCCTTTAGCGTGGCGTGGGGGCTGTGAAACTTACCACCTCTGTCTTAAGTAAGGTGAAGTTTGTTTTAGAAAAGTTTTTTACTGTGGTTTCCTTAGCTGGGGGTGGTGGGGGGTGTGGACATCCAGAGTGATTAGTTTATGGTCTGATCTAACCAGTGACAGGTTGACCTCCAGTGTGGAACACCTGTCGCCCATGTTGGTGATGACCAGGTCCAATATGTTTTCACCTCTGGTAGGGGAGTTTACCAGCTGATACAGGGTGTTTGAGTTGATGAATTCCAGGAAGCGCTGGGCCTGGGAGTTTGTAATCGAGTAGTTTTCCCAGTTAATGGTAGGGTAATTTAAATTGACCAATATCAGGGTGTTTGGTAGGACCTTCATGTTTTCCAGTGTCTCCAGAAAGGCGGAGTGGTGGTCCTGGGTCATGGAGGATGATCTGTAGCAGGCCACAATTTGCATTGCAGATTTGCCCAATATTAGTTGCACATGGCTGATCTCAGAGGTATCATGCTGCACCACTAACCTGGAGGTGTAGGTATCCTTGATGAATATGGATACACCCTCTCCTTTTGTGTTTCAGTCCATGTTCTGTGGCCGAAACATGTGGTACGAGTTGTAGCCTGGTAGTGCTGGGGTGCTCTCTGGAGCCTTGAACCAGGTTTCAGTTACTGCACAGATGTTGATGTTCTCCATACTGAGGAGTACTTAGAGAGCATGCATTTTGAGATTTAAACTCCTGGCATTGAGTAGCATAACCCTCAGTTTTTTGTTAATTGTGCTGTTTACGGAGGTGAGTTTGACTCTTGAGCCTTGCCTAAAAAAGGCACTATGGGGGCAGCAAGAGCCTTGGCCAGTATTCGAAAGCCTAAGGGTGACAGGTGCAAGCCGTCTCTTGAGAAGCAACGCAACTTGTCGAGCATATTGTCCCAGGCTGACAGACAATGGATCCCCTTTGAATGACACCAGAAGCTTAGCCAATTGTTGAAATTGATCATTTTTTCTTTATACTGAGGTATCATTCTTGGTGAGAGCAGGATGCTACTCAGGGTCAGGGTCATACCCACCTGGGCTACATGATCAGAGAGCTCTTCCATGTCTCTTTTCATGTAGTCCAGGGAGGTACGTCTCAGGTAATTTACACCAACATGAACAATGACAGAGTCATATTTTTACTTGTTCTGGAGTGACCTGAGTGCTTGTGTTATGTGGCTGATTCTGGCTCCCGACAGGCAGCTAACAGTAACCTTTCCCTTGTCCAGCCTAGTGAGTGGGACGTCAGTGTACCTGACTATAGAGTCACCTATTACTAGTGTCTTAGGTATGATATTTCGCCTTAAGGGCTGTGATTGTGCGGCACACTGATTTTGTGTTTTATGTGTTGTCTGCTTTGTGACAGGAGGTGCAGGTTGTTTGGGTGTCTGCTTTGGAGATCTCTGATGCTTTTGCAAGTTTTTATTTAGAGCCTCCAAGTATGATTTTGTGTATTTAAGTGTATTTTTTGCCAGTGCTGGTTTAGTAGGTCTATGTGTGGCTGGAGGTGTGGTGCAAGTGTTAACCTTCTCCTCTTGACTGTCTGTTCCAGTCTTGGTTGGAGAGAGCTTGGCCTCCAGTTTGGCTGTATAATTGCATATCTCACGCATGTTAGTGTTTTGTGGTAAGAGGATAGGGCTGTCTGTGTACATGATGAAGTTGTAACATTGTCTCAGGATACCCAGATTCACCAGCTGGACTGGAGAGTACACCTAAAATTGCCCTTTGGTCATGCCTGAATAGTTGGGTGAGCTGCTTAGTCGCTTGGTTGGTGAGGGGTGAATAATGAGCCTTGCCCTGCTGGGCAATCAAGTGTCAGGGTATATTAGTGCTTGCTATTAGGTCTGAGCAAGTGCTGGTCTGCAGGATGCTTTTTGAGTGCTTAGGTTGAGAGTTAGGCTAGTTTCAAGGGAAAAACTGAAGGGGAGACTTAGTGGAGCCAGGAATAATTTAACCCTAGCTAACCAGCGCTGCCAGGCGTGCAAAACCATGCAAACTCGGTTTTTACAGCAGGGAAATGAAAGAGATAGAAATTAGCCCAAAATGGCCAATAAACTACTAACTTCTGGGCTGGAACCACGTTCTTGAATGTTATGACTTTATTATGTCCATCTAGTTTTTCGTTCTTTTTATCATATGGATTTGGAGCTTTTCTCCCTATGCATCTGCTGAAATGGGTACCTCATGACCCAGTCGGACTTTCCCAGTAAACAAATGCCAAATAAATAAATAAACGTGAAATTTGACCACCATGAATCACTTCTGGTTAAAAAACACTCATCAAAAAATAGTTACATTATACAGAATAAAACCCTACCTCACTGACATAGCCAGAATAAGTATAGCTATAGCCTCTACTTTTTTTACAGCCATCTCTCCTCTGTGCTACCATAATCTTCACTAACCTTCAAGCCTCACAACTGTCAAAACTTGAGCAATGTTATAACAAAATAACCCAATTTGCAGTAAACTATAACAATAGAACTCACCACTGCCTAACACTCAGATAATTAATCTGGTTAGAATTACCACATCACCTAGCCCTTTCTCAGCTAACTATAATACACAGATTTCTCTATAAGCCAGAAAATTGCCCTTAATGCAACACTCCTCCCCCAATAGAATGTAATGTTCTAGAGAAAAATCATTAATCACTATTACCAAATCATCTAATACTGCAGGTGACTCTAGATTCAAATAGTGGAGCTTAGCTATGGAATCACATCCCACTACCACTGAAATCCATTCTTAATGCAAACTCATTTAAAACCAACTAAAATGTAACCTATCAAATCATTAATTCTGTTCCTGTATATCTCCAGGATAAATGCCACTGTTTTCTTCAGTTTGCCATATTATCAAACACTTTCTCTTCATTCAGATTCCTATGCCCCACAACTTGTATTCACCAATGTTTGACTAGTTACAGTGGTATATCCCAGCTGTACACATAGTTTTGTGACAATGCTCACACCCACCTCTATAGGTTCTTAGGTGTGTACTTGGCTAATGGCCCTGGAGCCTTTACAATCATAGCCCATAGGATTACCCTGGCATCGGACCACCCAACCTTAATTCCCAGTGCCTCTGTCGAGTAGAACCAAGGGAGTGATCCCCTGGGTGAATTTTCTATTTCCCATCCACTCATCAAGATTTCTCTTGAAGAGGGCAAGTGAGGTGCTCTGTTTGACATGTATGGGAAGTCTATTCCATAGCATGGGCAGTCTCTGGGTTATGAACCTCTCCCTATACTTCT
This sequence comes from Protopterus annectens, assembly GCF_019279795.1. Classification (NCBI taxonomy): domain Eukaryota; kingdom Metazoa; phylum Chordata; order Ceratodontiformes; family Protopteridae; genus Protopterus; species Protopterus annectens. The sequence goes on from NC_056731.1 coordinate 1,002,073,838, forward strand.
AATATAACCTTTATAATAGCTCTCTCTATATATATATATATATATATATATATATATATATATATATATATATATATATACACGCACACAAAATTATCAATGAACCTGCTTTATACACCACCTCTTATCAATGAACCTGCTTTATACCCCACCTCTTATCAATGAACCTGCTTTATACCCCACTCTTAACTACTACACTAACATTTTCTGCCCTACCTAGTTCCTGCTCTCACCTCCATTTCTTTTTGAATTTCTAAGCACTAATCACATGATCTATTATCTGTCACATGCTGTATTATCTGTCTGACAAACCCACTAATACCCCTCTTAAAATGCTCAATGTTCAGCATCTAGTAATGCAATAAGTATCTTTTTATACAGTAATATTTTGCATTTATTTCATATGAATGTAATCTCATTAGCAAATGAATGTGTAATTGTTAATATATATTACTTAATGTCTGTCCACGTATATTACTGAATGTGTGTACAAAAATGTTTGGAACATGTTGGAGCTTTTTTCCCCCAGGCCTCTGCTGAAAAAGAGATTTTAACAAAACCCAGTCGGATAAATACAGTAAACAAAAGCAAAAGCAAAATAAAAGTAAATAAAATAAAATTTGATGGGGTTGAATGATGGGAATAGTGGCAGAATCAGACTTTTGTATGATAATGTGCTTGTAAGGCATATGATGCAGACTGGGTTTAGATTTAAAAGTAAATACTATAACAATATTTATTCTACCAGTAATGTTGTATCTTGGGCAGACATTTTACTGATCTCTTTGAATAATGTTTTGAATCAGTTAAAACAATGGCTCCAATATTTTCTCTAGGATAATATGAAATACTTAGTGCCATGGTATCATTTACCTAAAAAACAAAATAGTGAAATCAGGAGGCACTCAAGTCAATGCTCGCCCATAATATCACTTTACTCATCCCCAAACCAACGACAACCCCTCCGCAACAAACATACAACAACAAAAAAATGTACCTATACCCAACAAGAAAAATCTTAAAATGGCATCCTTTAATATGTGCAGCATAAATAATATGTGGGCCACACAGGAAACCTGGATCTCTAGTGAAAAATCTCAATATCCTAGCCATAACTGAATCCTAGTTAAAGACAATCACTGTCTTTCTCTATTCATGCGCTCTGTTACAACAGCATTTGCTATGATTGTAGACATGGTCCAAGATCAGGAGGGGATGATTCTGCTAATCAATCAAAATGCAACCCTACAAATTACTTCATAGGTTCTCAGGAGATTACTAGGCTAACGGTTTAAGGGCCCTTACAAGCTTAGCCAGTATAACCTGATTTTACCCAATTTATAGCCCCTAGGATGGTATGGATTTGTGCCTGTGCATAGAGTATCTTACAAATTGCCCCTATCCATAAGGGGCATAGGCACTAATCCAGGTGTGAATTTGTAATTCTCCATCCATTGATCCAAACTGCATTGGAAGAGGGCCAGGGAAGGGCTCTGCTTAATGTGAACAGGAAGCTTGTTGCAAAGAAGGAGCAATCTCTGAGACACTTATCAGTCTCTCCAGCATGTCGTGTTTAAGTCGTTAACTAAGTTTAGATCCTTAGATTGGGTGATTCTCATGCTATTGGACTTGCAGATGTGTAGCAGCTCCATCAGGGTGGAATTTGTGAGTGCCTTGTAGATCAGGCATAGGTCATCCCCTTAATAGTTGGTAGGAGACAAAGTAAAGGGATATGGTGTTTAGTCAATCCCCATAGTTCATGTTGTTTACACCACGTATTTTCTTTGTTAGGAACCTTTGAAGTCACTCCAGCTACTGTAAGTGTCTAGTCAAGTAAATGCCAAATGGTGCAATGTACTTGATTATTGGTCTAATGAGGGCTGAGTACAGCGGGTCTATAATTTTCTTGGATCAAGAAGCCATCCCTTTACTTATAAGTTGTTCCACGTAAAAGAATTTCCTCACCACTGTGGACACATAGCAGTCAAAGTTCAGGCTACTATCTATCTGGGTAGCTAGATCTCTCACTTCTGAGTCTACTTTAAGGAGTGTGTTACTAATGTAATTTGCAGGCATGTTTGACTTCCAAAAGGGTATGATAATGCATTTTTTGCATTTAGTTTTAGGCCATGGTTCTGGCACCAATCATTTGTGTGATCTAGACCCTTCTGAAGGATATCTATATCATTGGGATATTTAAGGATTGCCCTCCAGCTTGCAGTCCTCTGCAAACTTTGTCACCCAGAGGCCTTGCACATTTGCCTTGACTTCAGAGAAGTATATTCTAAACAGGACTGGTCCCAGTACTGAGCCCTATGGCACACCACTGGTAGTTGGCCTATTGCTGGATCTGAATTCACCCACTTTAACCACGTGTCCTATCAGTGAGCCATTTGGCTACCCATCTAGTAGCATAGGGATATATGCCCAGTTTTGTGAGTTTATTTATAATACTTGAGTGGGGAATTTTGTCATATGCTTTGGCCAGGTCAAGGTGGGTGTCATGTATTGTTTTACCCTCATCCATGGCCTTAGTATCTTTCTCAAAGAAATCCACCTGATTCAGTTGGTAAGACCTGTCCTTGACAAAGTTTCTCAAAGAAATCCACCTGATTCAGTTGGCGTAACCTGTCCTTGACAAAGTTGAATTGGGTCGGGTCCAGTGTTTGGAGGTCTTCTATGTCATTATTTATTAGGTCCATGATTATTCTTTCCATGGCCTTATATGTAAGACTAGCCAAAATTATGGATCTGTAATTTCCCGGGTCAGAAGATGGTCCCCCTTGCAGTCCGTAACTCTATTGGGACAAAGCCAATCCAGAAGCTGTGGTTAAATAGAGATGCTAATGGGCCTGATAAGTCCTGATTTAATCTGTTTAATAGGCAACCTGGTATATTGTCAGGCCCCACTTGAAGTCATGTTTTTAGCTTTAGAGAGCACAGTGGCAACTTGTTTTTTGGTGATAATTGAAGGTGGAGTGGTGGAAGGTTTTTCTTGGGGAAGAACTGGGGGTGATGGGGAGATTAAATTTAAGCTACATTTGTCAGCCAGCAGATTTGCTATGTCTTCCAGCTGTGTATAGATGATACCATCTGTAATTAATTCTGCACATTGTTGGGTGTTGCTCTTAAGATTCAAGATATAACTGAAAAATGCTTTATGGTTATCCTTAGCTTTTGAGGCTATTTTTACCCCACCGTCTTCTTTCAGGGACTTCAGTTGTTCACTAATTCACCTGTTTAGACTAATGAGGTACTTATTGCTCAGTTGTGCACATTCCCTCATACTTCTCAACAGGATTTTCTTTCTTTTGTTGTACAACCTATTAATACCAGGGGGTCCACCAGGGTGGCTTGCTTTTGCAGTTTGACCTGGATTTATTTCGGTCTGGTACTGCTATTTCTATGCAAAAGCTGCAGTGGTGGTGCTGCGGTAGCATTGTCGCCTCACAGTAAGACGTTGTCCTCTTCGATTCTCAGCTAGGGCGTCTTCTGTGTGGAGACATGCATGAATGGGCGTACCTTCGTTGAAGGTTGTGTGCCAGGGCTGGCAACTCGGCACGTAAAAATCTACTGCCAATCATTAGCGGATCGGAGTTCCGCTGTGGCGACCCCTAACTGGGAAAAGCCGAAAGACACAAACAAACTGCCATTTCTATGCAGTTGTTTATATGGTCATACAGGGCTTTTGTGTATGCCTCTGCATAAGTTTCTCCCCGGGATTCATGAAGCTTGTGCCAGGCACAGGCGTAGCGTAGGTGGTCTAACGCCAAATATGGCCACCGAGCGATTCAGGTACGATCCGATTCCATGTGTATTACCAGCGTATGCCAGAGCTGTGCAGCTCCCTGAGCATGCATGCTAATCACCCCATGCACAGTAGTGCAGCATGCAAATGAAGGTACATAGCGATTCATGAAGTGGTGCAGGTGTAGCGTAAGCATACAGAAATGTAAACCAAAAAAAACGGTTTACGTTTTTTCAAACAGAACATCAGAGCCATGAAAGCAGACCAAACTTATGTATTACAAAGTTAACATATGCCAATGGCTAAATATACAGCCAATGGCATAAAAAACACGCACAACACATAAAAATAACATTTAATGTCATGGCCACACTAACGCAAAGTACAACCACAGGGCATGTGTCTGCAAACGGGAACACAAGGAAAATATATATAGATGTCATAAAATTGCAATGTAACACAAATCATGATTTCGCCATAATAGTCAATGGTATGCATGCTAAACCACAACCAAGGCGCAAGGGTTGCTAAGGGTCTGTGACAGTGTTTGGCACAGTAACTATGAATTAGTAGTCAATGCCATGCAAATGAGGCAAGTAATACTGAATCGCAAATGCCTTTCTGGCGTAAGGCTGCACCACATGGCATAGCAGTATAACACCGAGGAGAGGCCTGGAGGTATACATGACATTAGCCGAGGGGTGTGCCACCGTAGCTGTAAGCACATTGGAGCATTGCTAATCTGGGTTGCCCATTGCTAAGCAAAGCCGCAGGATAGGGGTGTGGATGTAGCCATAGCTTTGCTTAGCTGAGAGCACACAAGGTGACCGAAAGCGCATGTGCATGTGGATGACAACGCGCTCAAAACCCGGTAAATGGCTGTGCGCTGCGTGCACCACAGCTGAAACATTAAGATTACGGGAAGACAATAAGGAAATGCTGCAGTAGGATAATTGGAGTACAACTGAGTAATTAACACCTATTAACTCACAGTGGGCCATTGATGGTAGCTAACAAGGCTGCTAGCAGCAACCTGCAGAACAGGAAAGGGGAGGTGCCGGATTGTAAAGAAAAGAGAACTGTCACAGCACAGCAAAGCAAACCTGTAGTAGATCGGCTATAGAACACATTTCGCAACACAATCCTGGGTTGGGAAAGTACAAAACAAGAAAGCAGGCTGCTGGATGCATGCCTGACAATGGGAGGGGAATCGGTTTGAAAAGTGAAGGCAAGGGCAAGAGGTGATCCATGGCAGACAAATGTAATTCAACACCAAAGGCACCACAATAGCAGTACCTGCGGTAAAACACATAAGTAAGATACCCTGCAGCTCGGATTGTACATACACACCCTATGACATCATCAGCTTCCAAAGCACAATAGTATAAAGTGTGAAGTCACCTCACACACACACTCGTGTATTCCCAAACACTGCACCATTGGTTTAAACAGATGGGGAACTTTTACAATGTACATGTTGGGAGCTGCCATGGCTGTGATTCATCAGCATGTGTTGGAGACTGAAGGTGGTGTGGAGGATGATGCTGACAACCACCTCAGGCACTGGAGGAGAAGAGTGTTCAGGCCAAGGGTAACCTACCAGGGGCTAGATGATCTGGAGATAGTAGAGCGTTACAGGGTGGACAGGGACATCATACAGCAAATCATTGAGCTGTGCCAGCCATGCCTCAGAGCCAGAAACAACAGAGGGGAACCCATCCCAGTAGACACGAAGGTATGTGTAAGCTTGAGAATACTAGCCACAGGTACCTTTCAAAGGCCAACTGGAGATATCATTGGGATCTCACAGGCATCAGCATCCAGGGTACTCCACCAGTTCCTGGATGCCATGTTACCACATGCCAATGAGCATATATACTTCCCCCGAACTCAGGAGGAGTTGGCCAGCAATATGCGCCTCTTCCACCATGTGGCAGACTACCTGGAGGTACTGGGTGTAACAGACTGCATGCACATACATATCAAGTCACCACCCAGTGAGCATGGTAGGCGCTACATAAACTGCAAGGGATACCACTCCATCAACTGCCAGGTAGTGTGCAATGCCAAGGGCATTATCATGGATGTGTGTGCTGGCAGCCCTGGAAGCTACCATGACTCCCACATCTGGCATGCCTCACAGCTGTACCAGATATTTGTCAGGGGGGACATCCCATATGGCCACCTTGTGAGGGATGCTGGCTATGCACTGGAGCCGTGGATGATGACTCCCATCAGAAGTGCACACACACCCATGCAAGAATGCCATAATGAGGCACACGCACAAACCAGAATCATCATAGAGCGTGTGTTTGAGATGCTGAAATCACGGTTCCGTTACTTGGACATATCTGGTGGAGCCTTGCAGTACTCTCCAGGCACATGTGCCCATACCTTCATAGTATGTGCCATGCTACATAATATGATCCTGCGGAAACAGCTGCAGCAGGGACATAATGGTGAAGGCCCTCACAACCCACCGCAGTTGCCAAGGGCACCACAGGCACAGAGGGATTCAGACATTCAGGCGCTGGGCTGGCAACTTGACACAGTAAAACTCCACTGCCAATCATGAGAGGACAGGTGATCTGCTGTGGTGACACCTAACCGGGAAAAGCCGAAAAAAGAAGAAGAAGAAGTACTGGACATATTAATGTCTTTGTACTTGGATCCGTATGCGCTACTCTTAATATTATTGGATGTTTCCCTATTGTACATATGTACATAATTATTGTTTATTACTCATATTTTAGACAATATATTTGAACTTATTTGTGTCAACCAGATGAAAAAGTTGTACACAATAATTAATAAAGAGTTGAAGGAATTTATCTGGGAAGGAAAGAGGGCAATAGTTAAGTATGATAAGCTGATCCTCCAAATAGAGCAAGGTGGTTTAAGATTACCTGATTTGAAGGGATATTTTAAAGCTACACAGTTTAGGCTCATATACATAACACAAGCAGAAGGTTATAATTCAAAGTAGAAAGGGACGATGATGAAGCAGGGTGGGGGGAGTTCAAAAAAATAAGGAAAGAGTGGGATTTTGGATGCAGATCCTTAAGGACAATAATAACCACCATACATAATATTATAGATTTGCAGAAAGTATTCTGAGAAATAAGCCAGCTCATGAATGGAGAAAAATTATTTTGTCAATAGAGATGACTGCAAGTAGGGGTAAAGAAAATAGACAAGAGGGTCTGGAATTTACTGGGGAAAACTCACAAAGGATCCAAGGTATTGGTAACAAATAATGAGGTCAAGAAGATGTTTGGAATGCTGGTAAGAAATTGCCTACAAGCAAAGAGAAAGAGATGGGCAGGTCATAAGTGAAATACCTGCTCTGGTAGAGTTTTTTTGCTGAATCTAGAACAGAAGCTGCTGTTAAAAAGGGGATAATTAGTAGGGCGTATAAAATTTTGCATGATAACTATAGGAACAACCAGAAGAGGTTAGAAAGGATCGGGAAGAGTGACTGGATAAGCAATTCACAAGGAAACATTGGGAGGATATACGCATGACTCCCAATTATGCAACAAAGTCTAGAAGATTTAGGATCTTTACTTGAAAGTGTTTGCATAAGGTATTTTTATACCCAAAGCAGACTTCAAAGACATAGGGAGACTGCAAATGTTGGAGGTGTGATGGGGAATAAAGGGGGAACTGGGGGACATATTTTCTGGGAGTGTAATGAGTTGATAGATTTAAAAAAAAATTCCCTGCAGACTACTCTGTCAGAAATATTGGGTAAACAAATTGGTGTAACTAAGGAAATGTTTTTTTTTGAGCTGTGATACAGAATCAGAATTGCCTAGACACATACCTCTCAACCTCTTACAGCAAGAAATCTGGATAAAGCCAAAATAATGGGTGGACAAAGGCCCAAAAATAGGGAAACTTTTTAAAATATTATTACAAACTTAGAAAGCTGATAAAATACAGGTTTTGCATTAATATGAATTTTCTGAAAGATATTAAGTCTGAAACTCAAATGCCTGCCATTATTTTCTGACTTCATTCCTCAATGATTTGCCAGTGATTTACCAGAAAACCACAATTTAACAAGAAATAGAAAAAATATGATGTAAAAATCTGGACATTCTGTGAAAATCTGGACAGTTGATAGGTATGCTTAGACACTGAGTTTAATTCTAGTGGCTGCCAAAACAGCAATTTCTAAAAAATGGAAATTGAAGTCTAAACTAACCATACTAGAAGTAGTGAATATAAAAATAGAGATAAAAGAACTGGAAGCAGGATCTTTAGAAATGGGTGGGAGCAAATCACACAGAAAAAAATGAGAACTGTGGGAACAATACATGCAGAATAACGTTTTGGAGGAGGAATGACCTTTAAGGGAAGGCAAGAATTGAATGAGCTATGTATTGCCTGACTGACAATGTCTGTATGGAATATTATAAATGATGTATAATGTCTGCAACTGAAAATATGTCAGTATGGTTTGTTTTCATTTACATAAACGTATGATTGCTTATGTCATAAGTGATAATTCAATAAAAATGTTTCTTGTTAAAAAAAAAGACCCTGATTAAAATAACTATGATGATTTAAAATCATCTAAAACAGATAAAAGCTATAAAAAAGATACAAGCTGTTAAAAATGAACTTAAAACAGATAATAAATGAAATCAGCTAAAACAGATACAGACTGTTGAAATAAATGTAAAAAAAGATAAAGGCATAAAAATACGTTACTTACTTTGCTCTGTTGTTGCATTACCTGTGAGCCTACCTCAAACCAGCAACAATTTAAAATAACAGAAGAAAGTCAAAAGAGATCTATGTGATTGCAATTTCGTTAGAAGCTTTTGAATTCAATATGCAGAGACTAATCTAAAGGAGAAGAGATGTACTCTTGGAGTAGGTTTGGTGTCACTTGAGAAATTGCAATTAACTGTTGATCATTTATCAATGAATGGTTTAAAATGTTTAAGAAAGCATCAGCAGTGTCTTGGTTGTGAGGCCTAATAGGAATCATGTCTGTATTACCTGCAACTTCTTAAAAGTGTTCCAAACAAAAAGACAGGAATTGAGTGATTTATTTAATGTTGGACTGAAAGAGACATTATGAAGAAAGAAAACTTGAAATGAATAATGTGTGTAAATGGAAAAAAATGTTTTCTTTTCTATTATGGCTGGCATAATGGTTAATGTCTTCACCTTATAGGCAAAACATGCAGGGTTTGATTCTGACCTTAGGTTATTAGCTAGGCTTAAAATGGCCCATCAGGTCACTTAGCCTAGTATTCAACTGTGATCTGCGGATCTATTAATATATGTGAGCCTATATCTTAAGTGATATTTTATTAAAATTGTTAAAAATATATATATTTGAACTTATTGACAGCTTGTGTTTATTGCCAAGGTACTAATACCGAGACATTTGTATGATATGACTTGCTTTTTCCTAATTATGCATTTCTTTCTATGCTTATTCTGCATTTTATACTATATTATTCTGTATTTTATATTATATTTCATGTGCACTACTGTTCACTGAGCCCTGATCATGGCTCAGAAGGGTCAATGAACCTGCACAGCTACCCAGTAAACAAATAGTAAATAAGTAAATGGGTGGATAAATAAATCCTATCACTCGCAAACTCACCCAGGACCACTGCACTAACCAAAACCTAAAATACGAGCTCCATGGAACCACTTAACCTTGCCCCTTTGAAATGTCTTTAGTTTATGATTCTCACTGGATTGTGTTCCTGAGAACTGGAGAATGGCTACAGTAGTACCATTACACAAATGTGGCCCCACAAGAAATCCCAGAAACTATTGAGTCATTAGCCCCACAAAAGCATTATCTATAATCTGTAAAGTTATGAAGCACATAACTGCTGACCTAATAAACAATGGCACAGGTGGCCTACAAACTTTGGATTCAAACCAATTTGGATTTGTAAAAATTAGATAATGTCTAATAAACTTAATTGTTTTCTTCTCAAGGGTCACAGAAGCCCTAGATAAAGGCCTGACACTTTGTAGTGGTTACACTGACATTGCCAAGGGCTTTGACATCATGCCACATGGTGGTATCAAAATAAACTCTCCAACTTAATATAGATTCATCTGTAATCTGCTGGACAGCCAACTGGCATTCTGACAGAACCCACACTACTGCCATTTTCCATGTACTTCTCAGAAGTAAAGATGTCAAGGGAAAATGGTTAAGTATGGTTACTGACAACTTCAAATTGGGTGCAAATGTCAAATAACTTGGATACAGAGATACTTAAGTAGAGCCTGGACCACACCAGTTGTGTCACTCATAGGATCACCTTAAATGACAAAAATGCAGTATAGTTACCTTTGGGAACTATGCCATCCTTTCTCTTACCAGATTTCTGGCACTGCTCCCAAAACAGATATAGTTATCCCATGGTTACCTGTTTTGTTGACATTCTTTCCTTGATCGCCACGTCTCGCATTAAGAAGACTTTCTACCATGCTTAGCTGATTTGAACAGGTGCCTTCTCTAGATTTCATGCAGTCTTTGGTCCTCTAAAATCTTCCCTTGTTAGATATATTCTTGAATACTATACCACTTTTGGAATGTATCTTACAAAGCACTCTGACAGGTCTAAAAGACCCCAATGGATTCTGACCAAGATCATCTGCAGACTACACAGTCTGAGCTACCACAAAAGACTAAAAACCCGATCCCACTACTCTGTCTCATATAGACTTCTAAGGGGGGTTCTCTGTTTAAACTTTCAAGCACTGAAATATCCTACTCTTTTGGGCTTCCTCCACCTTTAATGAACCAACAGTCTAACACTTTTGCCAAAGACCTCAGCCTCTACCACAAGATCAACATCTGATTCTGATGTCATGATGCCTTTGGAATAAGATCCTTCTGCACATCAAACAATGTAAAGGAGAAAGAACATATTTACGTTTGTTTTATTTTTACAAAATTCAACAATGAATATTGACAGCTAAGTTAAAAGTCCAAAACAAATCAATAGTATAGAATAGTTGTGTAAAATCTTACCATAACCATAGATGTCCTTCTCTTCCATGTTGCAGTATTCTAGTTGTGGGGATTTCCTGCCCTTAGGTGACTCGTATGTTGGCTCCTATACAAAAGCTTCAGCTTGGCTGTTGCATCGTGCATGGGACGTCAGACATAAGGCCATACACCAGTGGCCTTAAATGTGACGTCTGCAAGCACAATCCTCAGAACTTGAAGGCCAGCAAGTAGAGTAGAAGGCCCAGCAGGAGGAATGCCAGTGTGGTCAGGCATGGGACCCTGGTGTCCTTCAGTAGCATAGATAGGTCCAGGTTTTAGCAGGGGATAAAGGAGAATGAAGAGGGAGTAATGGTGGGTGGGAAGGAAGGACATCTATGGTTATGGTAAAATTTGTCACAACTATTCTATGTCCTTCTATTCCTATGTTGCAGTATTCTAGTTGTGGGAGAGTACCACAGCTTAGATGGATGAGAGGGTGACAGATGTTGATGAGGATTCTACAAAGCCCTGTAGGATTGCCCTGGCAAATCCTGCATGTGCTCTGGAGACTTGGTCAAATTTGTAATGTTTGGTGAAAGTGTGGATAGTAGACCATGTGGCTGTTTTCATAATGGATGCCGTGTCCAGACCTTTTATGAAAGTCTTGGAGGTGGCCAATGCCCTTGTGGAATGGGCCTTTACTCCCATGGGGGGGGGGGTTCCCATGGTGGGAGTAGCAGTGACAAATGGCTTTTCTGATCCAGCATGCAACGGTTTGTTTGGAGACTGCCTTGCCCAGGGCTCTGGGGTGGAAGGAAACAAAGAGTTGCTTAGATTTCCTAATGGATCTGGTTTTGTCCAGGTAAAATCTTAGTTGCCTGTGCACATCCAGGGAGTGGGGTATCCTCTCCCCTTCATTAGTGGGGGAGGGAAAGAAAGTGGGTAGGTGGCTAGATTGGTTTAGAGACAAGTCATTGATCACCTTGGGCATAAAGGAGGGATTAGTTCTCAGGGTGACTCTGTCCTTGTGTAAGGTGGTGTATGGGGGGGGGGGCAGGCCATTAAGGCTTGCAACTCTGAAACTCTTTTGGCTAAAGTGATAGCCACTAGAAGGACTGTTTTTCATGTACACATCTGTAGGGAAGATGTCCCAGCAGGTTCAAAAGGGTGTTGGGTAAGTTTTTCCAGGATGTAGTTAAGGCCCCAGGGCGGAGGGATAGGCTTCTTTAGCGGTCTCATGTGTAACACCCCTTTAAGGAAGAGTTTTACGTCAAGCCTGGCTGTCAAGGGGGGATCAAGAGGCAAGCAGGCTGATAAAGCAGAAAGGTGTACTTTCAGTGAAGAATAAGAAAGTCCAATTTTTATCAATTAACACACATAAGCAAGAACAAGGGGGGTATCAGCAATGCACTGGTCCCTGCCCTTGTCTAGACACCACTTAGTAAATCCTTCCCATTTAGCTAGGTAAGATTTTCTAGTTGTAGGTTTCCTGGCCTCCCTCAGGACTGAAAGCATGTTCTCTGAGTAGTGGTATCTGAAAGGGATCAAAAGTTTATCACCCACACAGTCAGGGATAGCATCTGCATGTGTGGATGGAGGAGAGTTCCTTTTTCTTGTGTCAGTAGGTCTACCTTGTAGGGTAACTTGTAGTGATTGCCCTTGGCTAGATTGTGAAGTAGGTGGAACCAGCGCTGCCTTGGCCAGTAGGGAGTCACTAACAAGATTTTTGGTTTGTCCTTCTTGATTTTCAGGAGGACTTTCTGAATCATTGGGGGGGGGGGACATAAAGAAACACTCCCTCCCAAGAGATGTTGAAAGCGTCTACTCACCATGCTAGAGGGGAGTAGGTCTTTGAGTAGAAGGTCTGCAGCTGCCTGTTCTGGGGGGAGGCAAACAGGTCTATTTACGGAATAGCTCACCAGTGGACTATTTCTAGGAAGACAGTCCTGTCCAGCATTCAATCGTGCTGTGGAGAGGATATCCTGCTTAGGAGATCTGCTTGCTTGTTGTCTTGCAAGGGGATGTAGCTTGCCTGTAGGGACAAGTTGTGGCAAGAGGCTAGGTCCCATATCAGCAAGGTAAGTCTGCACAGCTGATAAGCCTTTGTTCCTCCCTGTTTGTTGAGGTACCACATTACAGTGGTGTTGTCGATCACTATCAGAAGCACCCCTGGTAAAAGTAGGGGGCAAAGGTCTTTAGAGATAGGAAGACTGCTGTTATTTCCCTGACATTGATGGGTTTGGCCTGTAGAGAAGGGTGCCATTTTTCCTGAACCCTGTAGGATGCCAGTGTCACACCCCAACCTGAATCTGAGGCATCTGTATGCATTATTTGGGTTGGGTTGGGTGGGGGGGTAGTAGTGGAAGTCCCAGGTTTAGTTGGACTTGCTGGATCCACCAGCTGATTTGTCTTTAGACAGGGAAGAAGGGGAATGACCTGTTCTAAATGATGCTGGTGCTGGGACCAAATGTTTTTGAGGTACCACTGTAGAGTGCACATGTGCATTTTGGCCAGAGGTAGCATGGGGATGGTTGCTGCCATTAAGCCTAGGAGACAAAGGAATTGCCTTGCCATCACCTTCTGGAAGTGTAGGATTTCATTGACGAGGGAAGTCAGGGATAGTACTTTGTCCTGTGGGAGAAAGGCCTTCATTTTGTCCATTCTGATTCTGCAACCTAGGAAAATCTTGTTCTGGTCTGTGTACAATGAGGACTTTGGGAGGTTGATGGTGAACCCCAGATTTTGCAGAAGGGACATGGTGAAGTGCAGATGCTTTGAGAGGGTATCTTTTGACTCTGCCAGTATTAGGATGTCATCCAGATAGGGGTGGAGTCCCTGAGTTCTGCAGAAGGCAATGGTTGGGGCTAGGCACTTTGTAAACACTCGGGGAGCAGTGGATAAACCAAAAGACAAAGCAGTAAATTGGAAATGAGAGGAAGGGCCAGAGAAACGCAGGAATCTTCTGTGGGAAATCCTGATGGGTATGTGTAGGTAGGTCTCTTTTAGGTCCAAGGTGGCCATAAAGGCCTTGGCTGGAATAAGAGGTAACAGAGTGGGAAGTGACAGCATTTTGAAGGTGGGTAGCTGAAGGTGAAGATTTAGAAATGAGAGGTCTAGGATGGGTCTCCAGGGGCCATCTTTTTTGGGGACCAGGAAGAGATGGGAGTAAAACACTTTTCCTTCCTGTCCTGAGGGGACAGGTTCTATGGTGCCTAGCTTTAGCAGGTCTGACAATACCTGTGGAAGGAGATGTAGTTTGATTTTTGGGGGGAAATGGAATGCTCTCCTGGGTGTTTTTTCTTTCCAGGATATGAACTATCCTTTTTGGATAATGGATAGTACCCATTGGTCTGTGGTGATGGTTTGCCAGAAGGGAAGGCAGTGGGGAAAGCGTACAGAAAGTGGTAGGTGGGCAAGGCAGTCACACATTATTGGGCTTTCCTCTGTCCTGAAAGGATTGTCTGGGCTGGGGAGGTGATGCAGTAGGTCTGGACGTGGTTGGTCTTCTTGCCCCTCTTCTAGAGCTGGAAGAGGAAGCACCCATCTGTTGTGGGTTACGCCTTACATAATTGTTTTAGCAGTGTAGCTTCTATAATACTTTGGAATGAGGGACACCAGCAGATGCTTAATGTGTTGTAATTCTTTACTTTTTTCTTGCAGATTCTTGAAGAGGTCTGCAGATTATTTTCCAAAAAGTAAATAATAATCCAGGGGGGCATCCAAGATCTGGGACTTGAAGTCTTCTGGGAGATTCTGAAGTCTCAGCCAGGAGTATCTCCTGAGGACAGAAGCAGATGCTACAGAGTGAGCAGAAGCTTCTGCAGCATCATAGCTGCATCTAGTGGAGTGCCTGGCTACTTGCTGAGCCAAGGACAGTTTGGAGGAGATGTCAGCCTTAATGGGGCTGTCAGGAATAGACGGCAGCATGGAGGATGCTTGAGACACCAACTCCAGAGCATACTTAGTCATGTGGGTCTGATAATTAATGGCTCTGAAAGCCAATGTGGAGGATGTGTATACCTTCTTCCCCATCCTATCCATAGATTTGCTGTCTTTATCCATGAGTAGGAGAGAGGCAGAAGGAAGTAGCCTGGATTGCTTATCAGGGGTGGTGGCAATCACAGCTGAGTCTGCCAAGGGTGGTTTAACTAAGAAGTTTTGCTCCTCCAGCACCTGGTAAAAACAGTCAGGGTGCTTGGGGGCAGGTGGCTGTGAGTCTGGTGCCTTAGCAGAACTGGGGGAACATCAGAAGGGGAGGGGGATTCTACTTGAAGCAGCTCAAAGTATCTCTTTTGGGCATCAGTCATTTGTGAAGTATCCCATATGAAATAATTTTTGATCTTGGTGATGGTTTCACCAAAGGTAATATCCTCAGGGGGAGAATCCCCTTCAACAGATTCCTCATCAGGAGAATAATACTCCTGGGGAGATGCAATCTGGGAGGTATATGAAATACAGAGTCCTCTGAGGAAGAAAAGGAAGAATCATGCTCTTCCTCCCTAACCTGAGAGGTCATGGGTGGGAGGGAAGAGGCAGAGTAGTGGAGGATGAGGCTGAAGGCCTAAGGGCCATAAAGGCCTGTATGAGAGAGGAATTGAAGGACTGCCAATCTGGTAAGCCTTCTGCAGAGGAGGAGGTATGCTTGGTTTTCTGCTTATTTTTGGCCGGGGTGGAAACTGGAACCGGCCTGGAGTCAGATTTTGAGGCAACTATTTCTGAAGTCTGGATCCCGGTCAGAGGTACCACAGAATCTGGTTCCCCCTTGACATCGATGGTAGTCGTTGTCTGGGTAAGCTCCTAGGATGTGCCAGTTGTCGGCTGAGCAACAACTTCCCCAAAGGACGTCGTTGAAGTTGATGGATCCGCCAGGCACTCCTCAACTCCTAGATCAGCAGTTGGCGGGGTGTCCAGTAATGAAGCAACAGGTGAGGAAGGTCTAGGAGTCTTGGTCTTCTTACGCGGAGGTTCGGATGCGGCCTTCGATGCGGGATCCATTCTTAGGGCTAACTGCTTAAGGGACAGGTTTTCTAGGTAGAAGTTTAAAGCAGCCAGACGGCTGCGTACGGTCTTCAGCACAAATGATTGACAAATAAAGCAGGCAGAATGGTTTTGCTCCCAGCCTAAATAAAAAACACACCTATCATGGGCATCTTTATGGGGTATCTAGCACCCGCATTGGCATTTTCCCTTTTTACCTGACATCAGCTAAATTGCTACAACAACCAAGCCTAAGCAATAGCAATCGGCTATAAAAGGAAAAAACAGAAACCCAACGGGTTACTTAGCTTTTAGATGTGACGTCTGAGAAGGAGCAATCATATGATGCGTAGGTCATCTGCAGCTGAAAAGTTCTGAGGATTGTGCGTACAGACATCACATTTAAGCCCTCTGGTTTATGGCCTTACATCTGACGTCCCACTCACGCTGCAACAGCCAAGCTGAAGATTTTGTATAGGAGCCAATGTACGAGTCACCTGAGGGCAGGAAATCCCCACAACTAGAATACTGCAACATAGGAATAGAAGCACATCAGCTGTGACAGCAGTGTAAAACATCATTACAGTAGAATTAAATAACA
Organism: Protopterus annectens; assembly: GCF_019279795.1. Lineage (NCBI taxonomy): Eukaryota > Metazoa > Chordata > Ceratodontiformes > Protopteridae > Protopterus > Protopterus annectens. The sequence goes on from NC_056731.1 coordinate 1,002,090,149, forward strand.
AAAAAGTAATGATTAGTTTGTCCAGCAGAGGGCACTAGAGACCATCATATCAATAAAGGTAAGCTCATGCAGTAATATAGTCTTCTGAATCAGTTTACAAAAATCACTGGTTAAAAAGCTGAGGAGACTAGACATAGATGTGTTGTAATTGTTTATGTTTCTTATGTGGACAAGAAGACTGTTCTATGCTGAGGCTACACCACAGAAAGCTCAGGTAGTCAGAAAATGAAGGTCTTTTTTTTTTTCAAAACAGGTTTATTGTTTTAGCATATAAGAGAAATATCATAACAATTTTATACAAGTAATTAAAAATAGGTATTATTATAATATTCAACAAAACAACTAAAGTATTTACAAAGACATCCACTACAATCAGATCAATTAATTAAACTAAAATACCGTGCTATTGAAATTAGAATTTTTTTAACAAATTTTGTAAATTATCCCATACAATATAATATGATGTTTTTCTAGTTGTTCGAAAATGAAGGTCTTTTGACAGTTAAAACACCATAGACAAGGAATCTAAGAGAGCAGCCATGCAAGATTTGTAACTTGCATGCGGGGGGGGGGGGGGGGTGACAGCAGTGATGGTGTAGAAGTCTGAGAGTAACCAAAGGTTAATGATAAGACAGTGTTAACAGATATAAGTAATTGCTTACATTTTCTAAGCAGAGCACCCAGAGGTTATCAAAGGTTTTGTAAAAGAAGAAAGTATTCTTTAAGGAGTTGAGTGTGAAGATAGAGAGAGCATCCTCCAGTCTAGGAATAAGTTACATTGATGACATTGGCTGTCTGCACTTCTGGTGCAAGATAAGTAAGTATCTTTCAGTTTAGATGTAGATGCCACAGCCCATGGACCAATGTTCAGTCATATTTTCAACAACAGATTTAAAAGAGAGACTATGGTAGAGAATCAGTCCAAGGCATTTTTACTGGTCCACCTGAGCTAGGGTCATACTGTGTGGAGCCAAGAAAAGAAAGCAGCCAGCATCATGTAGGCAGAGGTTAGACCCAAAGACATACTTTTTGTGTTTTGGCTATTCTAATGTACCCTTTTAGTGTGAAATCAGTTCATAAATTGTTGAATTGAAGATGGAGTTTCTTTCTGATTAACTTAAGGGAGGGTCAGAGTTTAAGAAGACAGAGTCGTGGGACTAAGTGAACAGTGATTTGCTACAGGTTCTGATGTCATTGGCTTCATTTGATTAGATCCCTGTCTAGCTCATGCCTGCTATAACATGCACAGAGCTGTACCCACAAAGGGTCTTTTATTGAGGATTCTGAGAAGCACTGAAAGCCTTGAAATGAGAGAACAAAACTCGGCGGGGGTGGGAAAGCTGCACTGTGCCAATGTCGAGATTTTTGCTTCATATTTCTGGTGTGTTCCTCATAAAATGTGTAGTTTTCTGACAACTCACCAAGGCTGAAAGTCACTAAATAATGACATACATTTAAGTTTCAGACTTCATAACCTTCAGCAAATGCATGCTAAAACTAACTTCCTAAGTTTATTAGAGCAGTATATTAAAAATCTGCCCCTATTTTTGTGTCTTAGTCTCCCCATTATTTTAGGCTTTAACCAGGTTTCTTTCTTGTACTAACTGGTTGAGAGGTATGACACAGTGCACATTCGCCAATGGGCTCATTCTATAGTGGACCGTCTGGGCAAGAACTTTTTCCCCTATAAGAGGCCTGCAAAATCTATGTGACCAAGGAAATCCAGGTCTGAGGCTCAAATAACCAGTGCCAAGTGCAAATAAACAGACTTTGAGGCTGCTGCAGTTCACCCCATACAGATAAATAAAAAATTCTTCACTACTTAGTAGTAAATGCACCCAAAGTTTATCCTAAACAAACAAAACTCCAAGCAGTTATAGTTGCCTGTGCCCCAGAGTCATTCCTGTCAAAATCATGGACCAGCAGTAGCACACAACATTTGTAGCCAGCCTGACTGAGATGGGTATCTTGAGACACTCTAGGAATTGCCTGACAATCACCTATTACTCAAACAGTGTAACAGTATGTGAGAGATGTACATATGTAATGTCCTTGGAGGTTAAAATCTCATGCAGTGTAAACTCAGACACTTAAATCTTCAGCAGTACACCACACCTCACCAAGATCACAAAACACATAAACCATCATATGCTGTGGTTCTAAAGATTAACTTGCCTAAACCTTAAAGGACTCGAAAATGCGACAGGCAAAAGCACAATCGGCAACTTAAGCCTACCTCCTCATATAGCACGAGTCCCAAAGTCACTGATGCTGAGCTCGAAGGCAGGCATCTACCCAACCAAGCATACTAGTTATAGGTTACATCATTGTAAGACAGACAGATGTGTCTCTTACCAAGCTGAGGAAAGAAAGAGTGCTGGTTATTTGCTTGTTTGGTGCCAGGAGCCATCACATCACTCGTGCACTCAGTTCCTTGAACAAGTGCCAGTATGACTCTAGCATAATTCATGTTTTTGTCAATGACTTCAGATGTATCTCCCTGAACTATATGAAGAGAGACAAGATGGCGCTCTTCAGACTATGTGTCCAAGGCAGGTATGAGCCTAGCATTGAGCAACATTCTACCTTCTCCAAGGATGATGCTACATTATGAGCAGAAAATAACTGAAACCAATAACTGACTTTTTATGTCATTTGAAGTGTCCAATATTTGTCAGCCTGGGAGGATGTGATCAACAGACCATGCAGCTTCACCAGGATGGCCTGCATCTGTCCTCTCTAGGATTTGATTACTGGCAAAGATATTGTCCACCCCCCAATGTCAATCTGATAAACCTACCAACATAACAAAGCAAGCAAAAGAAAATATGGATGTGTTACTGATCAAATCTAGGAACTTAAACAAGGAACTCCACTCCATAGAAGCCCTCCTCACCAAGATAGTGGTAGACCTCTCTGTAGTGACTGTGACATGGTTTAAATTGTTCACGAGCACTCTGGCCATGCAAGGTTCTAATACTCTCCACACATTTTGATGAGCCACTGTGCAGGAGTGGAAAAAAAGGAGGAGGTGTCTCAGTCTTTATTTAGAAGAGATTCATATCAAGACTGGTAAAGCAGCATGATGCACTACAGCTTTTTTTATTCCCAAATAACCATCAGAAAGATCACATACCATATATTAGCTAAGCATAGAAATCCCTCTATGACTCAAGAAAGCTACAGTGCCTGGAAACACTAATCCCGGAATTCAATAAACACCATGTAGGCCTCTCGCAAAGCCTATACAGAGTTTACATGTATGAGCAGTGATGCACAGCGATGTGCGGTGAGCAGCAGCACACAATGCATATTCATGACACGTTCCATGTTTAAGTCAGGTTTCATGGCTGGCAACAGAGATGGTGGCCTAAGCAAACAAAGATAGCACACCTGTTGAAACAAGAGCACTGACGGTCCGTGGTTTTGCATGAAATGCTACAATTATCACCAGGGCTTCACAGATAGCTCTCAGTCTTGAACAAAGGCCAACATAATGAAGGGGACAATGGCCCAGAAATAAGCACACATTTGACATATATGTCCTATAGAAATGTGCTACTATTACCAAGGGTTTGTGTTAAGATACGTTCTGAAAAATGTGAAGTATGAAACCCAAATATATCTCTTAAACTCTTAGATCAAGAAATCTGGATAAAGCCATAAATAATGGGGGGGGGGCTAAAATAGGGACATTTTTGAAATATTGCTCTTACAAACTTAGAAAGTTGATAGAAAAATAGGTTTTACATTAGCATGAATTTTCTGAACAGTATGAAGTTTGAAACTCAAATGCCTGTCATTATTTTCTGACTTCAATTTGTAATGACATGTCAATGATTTGTCAGAAAAACATTTTACAAGGAATAAAAATCTGAACATTCTGCAAAACTCTGGACAGTTGAGAGGTATGACAAATGTATGTAGTAATGAGTCACATCAGTCCTGAGATCATCCCAGTGATATGGCATAAACCCAAAAACTTGATAAGGAACACATCTAGACATTCTGTGAAAATCTAGACAGTTGAGCGGTATGAATGTTAAGTATATAGTCCAAACATAGAGGACAGTGTATCTACAGTGCACAGTATTGTGACATCCCATTTCTGGCATTCTGTACTGAAGTTGTATAAATGATCTGTAACAGTACATGGACTGCCATGTAAAATAAATACTCAGGGGAAGTATGTGTATTGAACAGGTGCACACAGATGAAATGTTGGAATGAACACAGGGAAAGAGGACAGGTGAAACAACCTAATGTACAGCAGATGATAGCATGTCAATGGAAGATGGTGGTAGAAGCAACACCAGTCACACATCTATATGGTACAATAGGGGCTGCATAGTGAAAATGTGTACTATGTGAGTGTCATACAAGGTGACCTAACAATGGGGAGGATGTCTGTGTGAGATAAGCATTCTTACATAAATAATGCAGAGGACATCCATCAGGGATCTGACATACAGCTGGGTAGGGTACATATTGTGAAGCTGTGCAAACTGATTTGCCTGAATATGAGTGTAATCTCACCAGAGATCTGCAGCACGTGGGACACAGGTAAAAGCTCATGGGCAACATTAAAATAACCAACCACAGTCATGGACAATATCAGAATAATAGCATATATATATATATATATATATATATGACTCTAAAGTCCCTTTCATCTGGAAACAGTGCTACACTGTACCTATACACAAATAAGGTAACTCCTCTGATACCTTCAACTTTATACCTATTGCTATCCTCTCCCCTCTCTCTAAAGTGCTAGAAAAATGTATTTGTAAACAAGTTATGCAGTATCTAATACAGGAAAATCTGCTTACACCCACTCAAATAGGCTTCAGACCTAAACATAGCACCACTACATCTCTATTATCCTTCCTCAACACTGTCTCTATAGCCATGGACGACCATAAACTTATTTCATGCCTATTCTTGGACCTCTCAAAAACTTTCAACACTGTCTTACACACACTTCTGCTGCACAAACTGCATAACCTCAAATTCTCATCTGATACTGTTGAATGGCTCTCCAGCTACCTCACTGATAGATCTTAATCAGTGAGATGGCACACTGTGCTCTCCCCTCCTCTACCTGTAAAAATGGGTGTACCTCAAGGGTCCATCCTAGGGCCTTTACTTGTTAATATCTTTACTAATCAGCTCTATACCGCTTGTCCTCAGTCATCTTTAATGCAATACGCAGATGACTCTACAATCATCACCACAGCCAACTCTCCCTCTAAGCTCTTCTCAGCTACTCAAGCATCTTTTAACTTAGTTGAAACATGGCTCTCCAACAACCAGTTCACCCTTAACCCTAAAAAAACAAAGCTGTTAGTCTTCCTGCATAAAAAAATCAACAATATTAAACCCTTTTTCTCCATACAGTCCCCTAATAACACTCCCATTCAGTTAGAATCCAGCACTAAGCTCTTAGGCGTAACCATAGACAATCAGCTTAAATTTGACTTGCATGTTAATAACTGTATCAAAAAGACTCATTCAAAACTAGGGCTCCTTTACCATAAAAATAAATTCCTTACATCTGAAGCCAAGAGTACTCTCTCTCTCTCTGTCTTACTTTCCTTTTACCCAGTCTAACGTACAACCCTCAAATTCTCACAAATCTTAACTCAACACTCCTGACCAAACTTGAATCTACCTACAACAAGGTAGCTAGATCTGCTGCCCAACAAACCTACAAATCCCATAATTGTCTCTCTCTAAAACACCTAAACTGGCTTGAATTAACCCACCAGCTTCTTGTCTCTCAGCTCCATTCTATCCTATTCCAGCCTTCCTACTACCCGGCATTATCCCCTCTCATCTCCCATTATTCTCCCTCCAGACCTCTCCAAAGGTCTAACCCAAGACCTACTACAAATCTACAAACCCAAGTCTAAATTTGGATGTAACATGTACAGCTATCACCCCACTATTGCCTGGAATAAGCTCCCTCTAGAAATCAGGACCCTTACACATCCTAAACAATTTAAGACAGCCACCAAAGAGCACTTTAAAAGTCACTGGTCTTGCCACTGCACACTCCCTCCTTAAACATCCCCAACTTCCCATACCTTAATCTGCTTTCTGCCCTTAACTCATTCTTGTCACTAGCTCTCTCTAATCTTCCTTGACTACTCTTTTGACTGTCTTCTAAAACCTATTAAGCAAATCACATCAGAGAAATATTCTATTGTAATTGTGTTGCCTTCATGCAGCTACATTAAGATAAAACTGGGTTTTTGTAACCACTTACCCCAAAAACGATATTCATCTTAATGACATATTATTTATTTTTATACATCTTGAAAGAGCTTTGTTATACTCCTGATTATTGACACTGTATAACATTATATTGATACTTAATGTCTTGTAATAATCCTGTAACATTGCTGTTTAATGCTAAATTATAATGAAAATTGTATAATATGTTGGTGCTTTTTTCCCCAGGCCTCCGCTGAACAAGGGCTCTTCAGCTCAGTCAGACAAACCCACTCAATAAATGTAAAATAAATAAATAAATAAATATATATATACAGCACAATCCACATTGTTACAAATGTTATCCATGCCTCCATGCCATTACTGTTGTCAAAAACCTATGTATGTACTGTGTGCATCACCAGAACAGGTAGCACACATGCATGTGGTGTAACAACTTGTTGGGTGTTCCGCACCATCAGTCCTGTTTATACCACAAAAAGAATACCTAAGTATGATCAATAAGCTGTGTGACAGCTCACTATGACAAAGGTGGTACACTTCCATTATACATCAGTGGAAGATGTGTAGGGAGGTACATGAAGAAGGGTGCATTGTACTCAGTTATTGGTGTGATGAAGGCTGGGAATTATGAAGGTATTATGGCCTCTGATGTGGATGTCCTCCACATACTCAGTACTTGTGTTACAAACAATGGAGCAGTCAGCATTGTGTTGTGACCACATGCTGGTGGATGCTCCACTTACCACCTACAACAGGACAAAGGTCACATACCTATTGGTCTGATTACAGGGTGTGATTTTCACATCATTCTTGGGCTCTGTGTTTGTTTTTCTAATTTAACAAATCTCCCCACATTTTCTTGCCATTGCAGGTGTTGTCATGGCTGTGGCATCCATCTTTGGCATGTGATGAAACAGTCTGTATTATACTAATATCACAGTTGGAGTCAATAATTGCCCACAATCTGTAGTCCTCCAGGCAGCTGTTTGGACTCAGGATGTGTATGTCATCTTTGATGTCCATCACTTAAATAATGGACAGGAAAGGGCCTAACAGACAATGATGTATGGACATAATCACTCCACCTGGGATATAGGTCCCTTTACACATTTCAGCATAGTAAGATGCCATGTATGTGATAAACAGGTCTACCCACTTGGTGATATAATGGTTTATGGCCACATCTGACAGTGTTGATTAAATACCTCAGTGTGGATTTGCATGAAATGCCTTGGCCTGGTCAAGTTCCGCATGATGACAGTGTTGTCATCATGCATGCCCTCAATGACCTCTGAGGACATCTATCAGATGTAACAGACATGATGTAGCTTTAACAACTCACACAGGTTTGTTGCACACAGCCAGGGTATTACTAGTGTCCATTTAGAAAAGGTTCATGATGACATATTGGTCTACCTCACAGTTGAGGAGAGTCAGGATGTGTCCACACATGCATGCATCAGATGGTGCCCCAACCAACTCAGATGGATGCATGTTGATGTACACCCTTCTAAGGGAACATAGCCCATGTAGAGGGTGTGTTGAAATGTGCATTCAACCATAACAGGAAGGTGTATTTGCTGAGTCACGCCACAGGTGATCTGTGATGTTGTCACAGCCCATTGATTCTGTGTGATAGTCCTGGATGAAGGTAAAGACAGTGCATACTGCCTATCTTGATCTGGCCTAGAGTTTTGACACAATCCCCCACTCAGTTATCATTGAGAAACTATCCTAGCTAGGGATTAACCATTATGTCACTAGATGGGTAACCAAGTGGCTCACCAACATAACACACACTGTAAAAGTTGGTGAATACACCTGTACCAGTACAGCTGTCACCACTGCCCAACCCCAGGGATCTGTGCATGGTCCTTTACTGTTTGGAATCAATTTCTCAACAGTTCAAGCTAAAGTATATGGCCCTTGGCTTATCAAGTTTTCAGATTCTTGCATATTGAGTGCAATCATTGAGTCTACCAATGATAACATACTACAGGAGGAGCTAACACATACAAATGACTGGTCTCAAAGCCACACAATCTACAAATAAATGCAGAAATGTGGTTTTATTTTGTCCTTCTGAAAAAGTGGAATTCCATGCTAATTACAGCATTGACAATAGTCCTGGCATGCGGAAACCCAGTAATGCAAGCAATGGGAGCACACATAGATAGCGATCTGAACTTTGACCACCAAGTGTCCACACTGGTACAGAAAACTTATGTTCTGCACATCATATGTCACACTATCATATTCAGATCTTAGGATTGTATGATAGCATTGTACTCAAACCTCATCAGAACACTAAAAGAGTACAATGCTCTGTTTTGCTTGCACCTTACCAGACACATTCAGCAGCAATAGTTCTAGTTCTGCATGTTACCAGATTAATGTGCATTGCATATCACACACCATTGGATATTAATTTTTGTAGTGTATGTGATATATGTGTGGAAAAAGGTACTGAGACTCCAGGTTTGCAGTGCTTGGGGGGAGGCAACACATGGTGTATTGTAAATATATGACATTGTTAGATAGGGCTTCAGTTTGTGTTTCCACATGTAATTTCATGTCACAGACCAAAAACGGACACTAAATAACAATAATACAAAATAATATTTACTTTTTCATAGTGAGACAAGCAGCGAGTTTGCACAACAGTTGGGTAAGTGTTTGCGTATGCAAGATACACATTTCCAATACTATTCATGTTTGCACATAGCTAAGCATTGCTAAAGTCTGAGAGTTAGTACTGAGTCTATGAAACACGCATGTGCTTAACTGACTCTGGCAACAGGTGCAAATGCACGGACACATTTCTTTTTTGAGCCCAGACAATACTGGGCCCTAATCCGGGTGTAAACAATACTTTCAAATACTTTTAAATAAACATTGATAATGCAATGACATGCATTCTTTATAGTACATGTGTTGCTGTGTGCTGGTATAGCACAGTGGGGTTAAGCGACATTGTGCATAGGTAACAGCAGCATTTTTCCACCACTCACCATCACTGTGCACCTCCATGCAAACATAGAGCCCAAAAAATGAAGAGATCTATTGCTTTTTCTGCTACTTATGTGTGTTGTGTGTGATTCTATTTTTTGACAAGATCAAAGATATTAAAATATGATAGCTTGGAAAGTGATGAAATGGGAAGCAAGCAGGGGGAAGAACAAAAGGAAAGCAGGAATGTGCAGGAGGAAGGTAGGAAAGAGCCATAGCTATCCATTTCTTTTACAGTGTAAACTGAAAATATGTAGAGAATATTAAATGAATTTGGACTGTCACTTACACAAAGAGGGAGGACCTCAATACAATCATGTTGTATAGCCAATTGGAATGAATCAAGTGTATCAGTAAGACATGTGTGTAAAATGGAAAGCTTTGTATGGAGCGATTTTTTTTTGTGGTACGGGTGCTCATTTATTTTTTTATTTCAGAGAGAGGAATGTTGGGGAAGGGATGTGGTAAGTCTGGGTCAGATAAGTTGGGTAGGTGAGGAAGCAATTGCAGACAGACAAGGCAAACAAGAGAAGAGGCAGGGATGGTGATGGGACACAAAAGGTTGGGGGGCACCATGATTGAGGTGTGGGAGGGGGCAACCCAGGCCCATGACCATCAAACTTGGAGACAGTGAGAATCGAGTCCTCACCCATTGCATTGTCATCACTGTCACCTTACTCCACTGGTGGCAGGAGTACTTGACGTTTCCACTTCCTACACAACATGAGGGAGAGCAGCCTCTCTAACTGGTGTAGGCATGCACACATGGTATAGTACAAGATCCTACGCACCATTTCTGGCAACCTGCTGCGGATGATGAAATCACTGCCTCCACCACTGCTCCTGGAGGGTACCACTGGATCAGCCTCCAGAACAGGACTACCTGAGGGCACAGGTAGTGCAGGGGTGGCACAGACAGTCCTGCCATTTTGACAACATATAATAGGAATAAAAAAAGAAAAGAAAAAATATAAAATAAAAATAAAATATAAAAAAAATCTGTTTAAAAATAAAACAAAAATAAAGAAAACAAAAAAAGAGAGCCAAGAGGTGGGGTGAGTAAAAAAAGGGATAAAATTAGTATAATCATATGTGACATACAATGCATTAATACAATTCTACAACTGTTTTATCTTAAGGTTTACATTTAAGTATACCTCCTAACAAATACACACTATACTACAGATTGCTGCAAGTAATGCTTGAAATGTGCATATATTCCACATATGAGTGCTCCAGTTATACAGATTACAGTTTACAGCAGGGCATTTGTGCCACTGGTATAGTTTTTAATTTAATGTAAATAATATTGAAGAAATAACAGTACTCTATAGTTGTGTATTGTGGTATTTGAACCCACAACCTCTGACTAAAGCCTAATACTGGACTCTTACAATTGGTTTGTGCTACAGACTAATGCATGCATGCTTGCTTTTACAGTTGGGATATGCATACTCAATTTGATACAACTTTATACAATACCAAAAAAAAAGCTATCTTTAACTTTTAATGCTACAATAACACTTCTCTTCTGATGCATAGATACCACTTACTTCCTTCAGTCTCTCCAATCAAGCTTCATGGGCCTGGACATTAAACTTCCAATCCCTGCCAGCTGGGGAAAGAATAGAAAATAACAGGAGAGCATTACACATACCAGTTTTCACTATATTAAGCATGCTAAGTCTTACAACTACTCTCTTTAATTGATACTAACACAGCTGTGGAATGTCCACAGTCCTAAATTTCTCCAACCAATGGTTGACAGCATCCCTTTTTCTCCTCTGTAGATCATTAAAATAATGCCTACAATGCTTCCAGTGTGCAGGATACCAGTGGCACTGGATACAGCCTGGGCTAAACTATTCCATGCCTCAGACTTTATCTGGGAGCCAGAATTCTCCCCATGCAGAAGCCTTTGGCTAGGGTACTTTAACAGGATTCCAATAAATTATCCTGGACTCCTGGACACCCTACATCTATGCTCTAAACCTGGCACTTCCCCCACTAATGCCACCCATGTCTACCAGCAGACCTAGAGCAATGGAGACTGATGCTTTCCCACAAATTCCAGTTATCGCATTTACTGGGAGTGCCTAAAACCAAACAACACGTTTGCATGATGGTAAGTTGATAGCAGTAGTACCAAGCAGGGAGGAATTAAACAATTGAAACAAGAAAGTTAATCTGACACATTGCCTTAGTTTGAGGGGTGTCTACTGTTTACTGATGTAGCCTGGAAATATATTTGGAAATTGTAAGGTAACTGTTAGTTGAGTTAGGTGTGCAGAAATGCACTGGGGGCATACATGTAATGACCTGACACATTTGTTTTTACCTTTATACACTGAGAACATTTGATTTTTACACTGTAGGATTCAAACCTAGGCATAAGGGACAAAACATTTTCTTCCAGAGCACTGATTTTCCATTTTTGCCACAGAAGAAGTGCTGCTCAGACATAGTCAGCAATGATACATAAATACAGGTGACAGTATTAGCCGTTACACATGTATGTGCGTGACCTGACAAGGTTATTGGATACAGATCCAGTTGTGTTTATGTTTTAGGCAAATGTGATGCCCATGCAAGTCCAGATAGAAGAATTATGCTTACAGAAAGATAGTTCACAGTATACCCTCAGTCATACATCTGAAAACACAATAACTGTGTCTCATTTCTCATACATATAATTCATATCAGCTCCACTATATAAAGTGTTATAAGTGAGTGAATATAATGAGAAGTAAAATAACAGTAAAAGCATATGGAATATCCTGTATTAGAACCCAGGACCATGTGTATGGCAGTCCTACACTTACACCTATTGCCACAAGAAAGTTAAAATAACACTTGTCTATATTTCAGTTCATTGCTATAAATTGCACTGTCACAACAGTAAAAAAAAAAAAGTTGCACACCCTGTACTAGAACCCAGGACCATCTGTACTCCAGCTCTACACTTACACCTGCCACAGGATGAGTTACATGACATTCCCTATTTACTAATCATTCTTAAGGTCTCTGTGTTAACTGCCATGCAACACTGCTTAGTGGGTTTGCGTGGTGCCCAACAGAATTAATTGGAAGTATCTGTTTTTTTATTTTTGGCTGTCTGGGTCCTGTATGCTTCCTGGGTGGTCCAGTTGTCCAGTTTGCGCACTGCCACACTTTGCTCAAATTAGATAAACACACCCAAACCCGCTATTCATTTCCTCCATTCCTGTGATTGCTGCATCATGCAAACACTGCCCCCCCCCAAAAAAAAAGGCAGAAAAAAGGGGAAAGTAGTTGAAATGAGGAAAACAAGTTGGCTCACATGAAATATGTATACATAGATCTGGGTTTGAACTCTCACTCCAATGAACCTTCAGAACACAGAAAGAATGCTGTATCCCTCTTTGTCACGCAAACAGCTTTGCAGCAAGGAACTGAAATCATTCTGCACACAACTAACTGCAACATCATCTACAGTAATATGAAAGCATACAATTGTTATTTGTACATTTATTTTTGGATGTAGTGCACTAATTGATTACACAACCAGTTATGATTATTGCTTGCACATATACAGTTCTGTCTTACCTGTCTGTGTTTGTTGATCATACTTCACCTATCTGACCAGTAATCTGAGACATGAAGTTTGTAAGCCATTCTATATCATTGGCCTTAAAATGTGTATTAGCTGGAAACAATATCATACACAGTTGCCAACAAATGAAGGGGAGGCTGGATGCTAATTAATACAGCCTGTGAACTGTGTGCTGCTTCTTTACATTTCCAGTCTTATATCTAACATCTTGTGAATCTAACATGACATACCCACTGGATGTAAGGCAGTCTGCAGTGCTGTTGTGTTTTCCTTCTCCCAACCAGTAATCATTCACAGCTGCAATCCATTAAAAACAAACACTGAGGGACTGCCTGCACTATATTTACATCTCCTACATGGATCCACGTATTTGGGATTCAGCAATTCTAATCAGTTCATACCTCATTTGCATATTCACAGTGCTAACAGTCCTGAATGTACTCCATATAAAAAGACAACTGTGTAGTTAGGCAAACTGAAGGTGGGGAGACTTCTGTATGTCACCCCTATATTACTTTCAGACAGATCTGCACAGAGGATTACTGTACTTCAAAAGGCATGCTTCCATTTTGTCAGCTATATACTGCATATGCTGGAGTGTAATTAAGAAAAATCTGAAGCAAGGGCTTTTACACTTTTATCTGTATGCATTAGTTAGAAGTGCATTTATGTCATGGTCACATTTGTCAAGGCATTTCACAGATATACATGACTGACAATACCTTACAATGGCATGCACATGGATAAATATGTACAAATGTTTCAGGGACAGTTCATTTAATAGCACTTTTAGCATTTCAAAGATGGTTTGTTACCAAAATGTGTAATTTTCCTGTTCTTTTATGGGGGGAGCAAAGCTGCATTTCTGTTATGGTACAAACAAGGATACCTTGCTAGTGTTACTCTCCTTTTCTTTTGCATACGGCATGTTGTTCGTATTTCAAATCTCTAGACTGTTTTATGTTATTCCAGTGGGTAATACTGAGATGCTACCATTTCTGTTTTATCTGGGAACAATTATTTTGCAGTTATGTGATACTCGTGTATTATCCTTCTGTTGTCCTTTAGGACACCTAGGACTATGCCACCCAGGTGTTTCAAACATCAAAGATCACTCTTCACTGATGCTGAAAATCAAAATTATAGCTGATGCATTTAGGCAACATGGTGCTTTCCTGCTTGAAAGGGGACAGTGAGATATAGCATGCAGAATGCATATTTGGTGGCAGATTGTGCACAATGTTAATGCCGTGGGTGGCCACAGCAGGACATATCAGCAGGTGAGACACAGTGCCACTGATATGATCACATCTGCATGGAGGAGAGCAGCTGCAGTGGGCAAATGTGAGGGCATACTGAGTAAGCCAATCTGTCTACACCCACAGCAGCTGCTGGTTCCCCATTTGACTCCTCATCTGTGTGTGGCTGTGGTGACCTTGGCACTGGTGGTGGGATGTGTGTTCCTACCCCTTGTTGATCCTGTTGAAGCTGTTTTCAAAGGATGATGGTGTGTAACGTGCCACATACTCTGAATATTTCAGTGCATGTCCATGGATTGTACTGCAGGACTCCCCCAGACGTATCTAGGCAATGGAACCATGACTTTAGCAGCCCGAACACACACACACTGTGATAATTCTGGTTTGAGCATGTGCCTCACTATGGCATTCTTCAGTGAGTGTGTGTGCATTTCTGATGGGTGTCATCAGCCACAGTACCACTGCATAACCTGCATCCCCCGGTAAATGACCCTGTGGGATATCCCCCCTAGTGAACATCTGATGCAATTGGAAGGTGTGCCAGATATGTGAGTCATGGTAACTGCCAGGGTTGCCAACACACATGTTCAAGATGATTCCCTTGGCATTACACATGACTTGGCATTTAATAGAGTGAAATCCCTTTCTATTAATGTAGAGTCTTACCTGTTCTCCAGGTGGTGCCTTAATTTCCATATGTGTGCAATCTATGGCACCCAGTGCTTCAGGGTAGTACATTACAGGGTAGAACTCCTGCATATTTCCAGCCCTCTCCTCAGGAGTACAGGGAAATATATGCGGTCACAGGCATGTTGTAGCATAACATTCAGGAATTGATGGAGGATCCTAGATGCTGATGCCTGTGACGACACCCTTAGCATGCCCCCTGTTGGTCTCTAAAGGTACCTGTAGCTAAGATTCTAAGAGCTACACATACCTTTGTCTCCACTGGGATGGGTTCCTCTCAGTTTGCCCAGGCTCAGAGTTGAGGATGACAGAGGTTGCAGAGTTCCTGTAGTGTATCCACCATGTAGCGCTCTACAATTTCCAAGTTATGTAGGTTGTGATAAGTTAACCGGGGTCTGAATACTCTTCTCCTTCTTGGCCTTGGTCTATCAGCAGCAGCAACACAGACTTCAGCCTGTTGCATATACACATGAATTAAAGCAACAGCAGCCCCTAATGTTGTTTCTGTGTAGACCCCTTTCCATGGCTGTATTCCAATAGGGTTTGGAATTCATATATTAAACCAGCACTGAGTCTACACAGTTGCTTTATAGCTCATTGAATAGCTCCTCCACCTTGGATTGGTTGATTAGCATACAGTTCAACTGCTTATGCTGTAATTAGCATGCCACAGTGTTTACCTTGTTTGCACAGCTTTGCGCAGTGGTACATGCCGTTTAATGAATCCAAAACAGTGTGCTATCATGTGTGCATCATGCTGCAATGTGCACATGGTGGAAATGGCCATGTAGGTATTACTTGATCTGGCTGTAAGTATTCAACCCAATTTTCTTAGTTGACCTAAACTGTCCAACTACAGACGGGAAAACCTACACCACCACTAGTGCATAAGGACAGAAATTCCTGGATTTCTTCAATACAAATGCCCTGGAATAATTTGTCAGAGTATCCACTAGAGGGAACAGCATCTTAGATCTTGTCCTTACTAATATGGGGGCATCTTGTACCATCTCTTATGTATCTTTGTCACTTGTTAGGTCTGACCATAAAGCAATCTCCTTTAAAATAAAAATAAAACCAGTGACCCCTTCCACCCAAGGTACCTTTAGAAATTTCTCTTAGATCAAACGGACTTTTCCTAAGTGCTACATTGGTAAACTTCAAATCTCAAGCAAACACAGTTAACTCAACTGAATACACAGAAATATACATCAGCACACTATGCCAGCATGTAAGTAGTTACACAGATGCAGCTGTAATCTGTACAGGCAAACCTCAGAACTAACCCCTGTGAGACAACTCTAATATCAACAAGCTTTACAATAAAAGAAAGAGAAAGAGAAATTTGACTAAAAGTAAGAAGTTTAATTCCCAGAATGTTTGAGCTCTCATCATCAAAATAAACATACAACTCAGAAGCCTAATAAAATGTACCAAAGTCTGGGACTAAAATAGCCACACAAGCCAAACAGAATCACAAGGCCTTTTTACTTATGTTTGTAATCTCAGAAGCACAGCACAGCAATTGTGAGATGACTGTGAAAAGGGTTACCTACAATGAGGCTGAAGATCTAGTGAATCTACTAGCAAACAAATTCAGCTCAAACTTTAACCCTCCCTCTCCTCTGTATATCCCAGAAGATATACTTGAGATTGAGTCTCCTCCAGCAATTACGTAAGACCAACTCCTAAAAGCTCTATCAAAAGTTAAAAGTACTGTATCACTGGATCCTGACAATATCCCTGGATACACCTGATAAAGCATGAAGCATGGTGCATGATTTAGTCACCCGTAACAACACTGTTCAACCTCAGCCTCCATACTGGTTTTGTACCAAGTGAACAGAGAACAGCTACAGTTAATTCCCTGCATAAAGCAGGATCTTCCACAGACCCAGGCAATTACAGACCCATAAGTCTGACCAGTCTCATTTCCAAAGCCATGGAAAGACTTATCATGGAACTAATCAATAATGACATAGAGAACCTTAACATACTGTCTCTGTCTCAGTGTGGATTCATCAAGGGCAGGCTATGCTTATTCAACCTGGTGGACTTTTTTTGTAAAGGTCAACAAAAGAATGGATGAAGTTAAAATGGCACACACTGTATACCTCAATCTGACCAAAGTTATTGACACAGCCTCCCACTCAGGCTGAGTAGAAAAGCTAAATAAACTGGGAAGAAGCCCATATGTCACCTACTGGCTCATGCGCAGGAAGGATGAAAATAGGGGAAGCTACCTCCACAAAGAGACCATTCACCAGTACAGTCCCCCAGTGTTTGATGCTGTGACCCCTCATGATAGCATCTACTTCTCTGAAGTAAAAAACAATACTAAAGGTCTCTTGGTGACTAAGTTTGGAGATGACTGCAAGCTAGGAGCAGTCAATGAATCCCCAAATGTCTTAGTTATCCTGCAGGAAGCACTGTTCCAAATAAATGACTGGTGCTAAAATCATGGACTGAAAATAAATGCCAAAAAATGCATTATATCCTTTGGGAAGTTGCCTACCCCAGGGAGCTACCACATTGACAATGCACCCCAAAAGTTGACACATTTGTTATGGCTTTTACAATTTATGTCAACAGTGACCTAATTTTCGAGCAACATGTGTCCACTGCCATAATAAAATCCATCTATATTGCATGGCTTATGAACAAAGAGATTGCATCTAGATCTAAAGATGTCACTGTCATTCAATCAGTTATCATTAGGCCAGTCAATAAGTATAATATCCCTTTTGGCATATATCTATCTAGACACATACAACTGGAATGGTCACAGAGATACCTTACTAAAAGGATACAAGGCCTAACCAATACATCCTACACAGACTGCATCAAAGCCCTGTCACTAAACTCTGTATCCTACAGGCTGCTAAGAGGTGAAATGAGTCTGGTATACAAGGCATTCTCTGACCCAATAGTGATAGACCAACTACACATCAGCAAATCAAACGCCATCAGAAATACTCAATCCAGAATCTAAACCTCTTCTGTAACATCAACAGAATGGTTTGGAGGGACAGGAATATCTCACAGAGGATACCCCTGCTCTGCAAAAGACTCTTGACATCCACATAAAACAAAGCTTATCCTTTCTCCATATTCAACTGCAACTCAGATCTATGGATAAGTAATAGAACTGCCTTCTGTACTACTACTGGACATATGCAGCTCCTAAATACTTTATCCTATGCATTGTTCCCCTCAAATTATCTATGGTATGATCCCAGTTATTATAACTAGGGGTAATATATAATTATTAGCCATGGGATGGGTAAGGCCAATCTAACAACAAATAGGATAGGTTAATTCAAACGCCAAAAGAAAAACTGTCTAGGCTTAAAATGACCTGCAAGGGCAACTAGTCTAGTAGTTACCATGGCCAATGCCATTCAACCTCTCAACAAAGGAAATATGGACAAAAATAAAAAATAATGTAGGGACAAAGCCCCAAAAATAGGGACAGATTTCAAATATTGCTCTAATTAACTCTGAAAGTTGCTAGAATAACAAGTCTTGTGTTATAATGCATTTTCTGAAGGATATGAAATCTGAAACTCAAATGTCTGTCACTATTTAGTGACTTCAGTCCTCAGTGATTTGTCAGAAAACCACAGATTTTAGGAGGAACAAACCAAAAATATAAGGTGAAAATTTGGACAGTGAAGAGGTTTGTGTAAATCATTGTGTGTATTGTACCTTGTCAGCCACTGTAGCTATATAGCACATGCATATACGTTACTGAGAACATGCAAGATCAGTGCCATTTTGTATAATCAGCCAGAGTGAATGCAGGCATGAATGGAGATGCACATGCGACTGTGTTTGAAGTGATGAGTCAGTCAATTAGCTTAAATATATGTTCCAGTTACAGCTCCTGATGTGTTTATGTACAATAAACAACTTGAACCCATCACAGTGCCTCAGTGTCTCATTTGAATACATGAGACTAGTGACATGGTTTCAATGAAAAACAGAACAGAATGAAGCAGCCAAACTGGATTGAAATTTTCTTTACTAGATTCTGGTACCTCGGCCTTCACATGGAATAACAATGTTATGCATAAACCAGTATAAATACACACCTCACTTAATCAATCATATCAATTAAACAATTAATCAATTGTATATAAATATATTACATTTTAAAGAAATACATACAAAATACATATAATATATAATACTTCATGTTAATAATTATACATCTAAATTCATACCATTGGGAAATAGAGTTCCATAATTAATAATAAATTTAGATTCCATATTCAGTAATTTAGTTTGAAAATTTTTATTATTTTCCCCCATTCCCCATGGTCTTGCCAAAACACTAAATTAAACCAGTTTGTTCTCCATTGTGAAATTGATGAAAATGACTTGCAATTGGACTGTCAAGTCTACTATTCCTAATATCTCCCAAGTGTTCCAAAATTCTTAGCTTGACCCTACGTTTCGTTTGTCCTATATACCATTTTCGTTCTTTACAACTGCACCCAATAATGTATACCACCCCAAATGAATTACAATCAAAATGATCTAATGCATGGTATGCAACCCCATTGATTTTATGGTCATCTAAATTAATAATTTTATCACAAACCTTACATTTATTGCAAGCAAAAGAACCTGCATCCATAGCTTTTTCCTTCTTGCCCTTACTTCTAACTAATTCCTTCAGATTTTTACATCTTGTATAAGAAAAAATAATATTTTTTTGGAATTATATTTCTCAAAAAATCATCACTAGTTATTACTGGCCACATGTTTAACATAATTCTCTTCAAAATGGAAGAAAAAGGAGAGACTTTATCTACAAAAAATATTTTATCCATCTCCATTGGATCCTTTTTCTTAGAATGAATGAATTTATTCCCAATTCTCTTCCTACTCCTATCAGCAACCCCCTGCCTGTTCAAATTTAATATTCCTTCCACATTGGCCCTATGGGAATAAACATTATCCCTAGAATAACCTCTGTTCATTAATTTCTGACAAATGATGTCAAATTCCCTTTGAATATTAATATTCTCTGATGTGTTCACAGCAATTCATTTGAATTCACCTAAGGGCAACGACTCGAGTAAATAATTGCTATGCATACTGGTAGCGTGTAAAAAATTATTTACTGCTGTTTTTTTATGAAAAGGCTTGTGTTCTATCGTCCCCTTAGAACCAACATAGAAATGCACATCCAAAAAATCCATGTTTTTGACATTTACCTGATACGTAAAGTCTAGACCACATGGATTTGATTTTAAACTTACAATGAACTCATCAAAATCTTTGGGGTTGCCTCTGCATAAAAATATGAGGTTGTCTATAAATCTCTTATAGATCAAAACATTATTCTGAAAAAACTTTTTGGTGTAAACAAATACATTTTCAAAGTGCCCCATGAAAATGACAGCATATGAGGGTGCAAAGCTAGCACCCATGGCCGTCCCCTCCTTTTGTAAAAAATATTTTCTGTTAAATTCAAAAACATTATGAGTAAGGCAAAATTCCACCAGTGAAATAATGAAGTGAGTTTTGGGTCCTTCCCCCATGAATGTATGAATAGCTACCAAGCCCCATTGTGTAGAAATAGATGTATACAATGAAACCACATCCACACTAGCCCAATAATAATTTTCTTGCCAAATCCTTCCTTTAAAACTGTCACAAACCTCTTTTGTATTCTTGACATGTGATGGAATTCTATTTAAATATTCCTTTAGTACAGAGTCCAAAAAGATGCCAACATTTTGCAAAAAAGCCCCCCTCCCTGAAACTATTGGACGTCCAGGTGGATTTGCCAAATCTTTATGTATTTTTGGCAAAATAAAAAACCTGGCATCATTTGGATTTTTAATAAACAGTTTCCTAACATCACTATGAGAGAAAAAAACAAGCCTTTCACCTTTTTCCAATAGTTCAAGTAGTTTATCATTGAACTCAGTAATAGGATTTACAGATAAAGAAATATATACCCTATTGTCTAAAAGCAAATCAAGGGCTATGGAATTATATCTATTCTTATCAAAATCAACCCAATTGCCTCCTTTGTCTGATTCCAAAAACACATATTTATCACTCATTCTTCTTAACTCACATAAAGCTTGCCACTCATCCTTACATAAATTATAACTTTTCTTTTGTTTTTTAAACAAAAAATATTCCTCAGCAACCTGTTTGTTTAAAGCTTTCTCAAAAAAAATTATGCAAGAATTGTTCTTAACAGGATTAAATTCACTAACACATGGGACCTTTGGAATATTGAGTTTACCATACCCTGTGTTGTATTCAAACATCCCACTAGCGTTATCAACAGTTTCATAAATGTCAACCATTTCATTTTCATAAATGGAAATATCCATGAGTGAGCTTTCCAAAATTGAATCATTGCCAACATCATCATAAACGTTCTCATTTAAACAAGTATTATTTACTGCCATGGCCATTTAAATGTGATTAATTTATCTGATTGTTTGATAACTGAAAGCATGAAAAATGTTTTATACAGGGGCACGAAGTTCATACCCACATACATTCCTTCACTAGCGGAGATTCTTTTGGAGGTTAAAGCCTTTTGTAGAAAATTATATTTAAAGGTTTACTTCCATAGACAAAAAACAAATAATACTTGTTTAAATGAGAACGTTTATGATGATGTTGGCAATGATTCAATTTTGGAAAGCTCACTCATGGATATATCCATTTATGAAAATTAAATGGTTGACATTTATGAAACTGTTGATAACGCTAGTGGGATGTTTGAATACAACACAGGGTATGGTAAACTCAATATTCCAAAGGTCCCATGTGTTAGTGAATTTAATCCTGTTAAGAACAATTCTTGCATAAGTTTTTTTGAGAAAGCTTTAAACAAACAGGTTGCTGAGGAATATTTTTTGTTTAAAAAACAAAAGAAAAGTTATAATTTATGTAAGGATGAGTGGCAAGCTTTATGTGAGTTAAGAAGAATGAGTGATAAATATGTGTTTTTGGAATCAGACAAAGGAGGTAATTGGGTTGTTTTTGATAAGGATAGATATAATTCCATAGCCCTTGATTTGCTTTTAGACAATAGGGTATATATTTCTTTATCTGTAAATCCTATTACTGAGTTCAATGATAAACTACTTGAACTATTGGAAAAAGGTGAAAGGCTTGTTTTTTTCTCTCATAGTGATGTTAGGAAACTGTTTATTAAAAATCCAAATGATGCCAGGTTTTTTATTTTGCCAAAAATACATAAAGATTTGGCAAATCCACCTGGACGTCCAATAGTTTCAGGGAGGGGGGCTTTTTTGCAAAATGTTGGCATCTTTTTGGACTCTGTACTAAAGGAATATTTAAATAGAATTCCATCACATGTCAAGAATACAAAAGAGGTTTGTGACAGTTTTAAAGGAAGGATTTGGCAAGAAAATTATTATTGGGCTAGTGTGGATGTGGTTTCATTGTATACATCTATTTCTACACAATGGGGCTTGGAAGCTATTCATGCATTCATGGGGGAAGGACCCAAAACTCACTTCATTATTTCACTGGTGGAATTTTGCCTTACTCATAATGTTTTTGAATTTAACAGAAAATATTTTTTACAAAAGGAGGGGACGGCCATGGGTGCTAGCTTTGCACCCTCATATGCTGTCATTTTCATGGGGCACTTTGAAAATTTATTTGTTTACACCAAAAAGTTTTTTCAGAATAATGTTTTGATCTATAAGAGATTTATAGACAACCTCATATTTTTATGCAGAGGCAACCCCAAAGATTTTGATGAGTTCATTGTAAGTTTAAAATCAAATCCATGTGGTCTAGACTTTACGTATCAGGTAAATGTCAAAAACATGGATTTTTTGGATGTGCATTTCTATGTTGGTTCTAAGGGGACGATAGAACACAAGCCTTTTCATAAAAAAACAGCAGTAAATAATTTTTTACACGCTACCAGTATGCATAGCAATTATTTACTCGAGTCGTTGCCCTTAGGTGAATTCAAACTAATTGCTGTGAACACATCAGAGAATATTAATATTCAAAGGGAATTTGACATCATTTGTCAGAAATTAATGAACAGAGGTTATTCTAGGGATAATGTTTATTCCCATAGGGCCAATGTGGAAGGAATATTAAATTTGAACAGGCAGGGGGTTGCTGATAGGAGTAGGAAGGGAATTGGGAATAAATTCATTCATTCTAAGAAAAAGGATCCAATGGAGATGGATAAAATATTTTTTGTAGATAAATTCTCTCCTTTTTCTTCCATTTTGAAGAGAATTGTGTTAAACATGTGGCCAGTAATAACTAGTGATGATTTTTTGAGAAATATAATTCCAAAAAATATTATTTTTTCTTATACAAGATGTAAAAATCTGAAGGAATTAGTTAGAAGTAAGGGCAAGAAGGAAAAAGCTATGGATGCAGGTTCTTTTGCTTGCAATAAATGTAAGGTTTGCGATAAAATTATTAATTTAGATGACCATAAAATCAATGGGGTTGCATACCATGCATTAGATCATTTTGATTGTAATTCATTTGGGGTGGTATACATTATTGGGTGCAGTTGTAAAGAACGAAAATGGTATATAGGACAAACGAAACGTAGGGTCAAGCTAAGAATTTTGGAACACTTGGGAGATATTAGGAATAGTAGACTTGACAGTCCAATTGCAAGTCATTTTCATCAATTTCACAATGGAGAACAAACTGGTTTTGAATTTAGTGTTTTGGCAAGACCATGGGGAATGGGGGAAAATAATAAAAAATTTTCAAACTAAATTATTGAATATGGAATCTAAATGTATTATTAATTATGGAACTCTATTTCCCAATGGTATGAATTTAGATGTATAATTATTAACATGAAGTATTATATATTATATGTATTTTGTATGTATTTCTTTAAAATGTAATATATTTATATACAATTGATTAATTGTTTAATTGATATGATTGATTAAGTGAGGTGTGTATTTATACTGGTTTATGCATAACATTGTTATTCCATGTGAAGGCGAAGGCCGAGGTACCAGAATCTAGTAAAGAAAATTTCAATCCAGTTTGGCTGCTTCATTCTGTTCTGTTTTTCGTTGAAGCTTCGATTTGGACACTTTGTGATCCAGAAGTGTTTTTCTTGATTTATAACTAGTGACATGGTGTCAGAATGGGATCCAAAGTTGAAGCAACTTGCAAACCATAAGGCACGCAGTTAGAAGTGAAGGAATATACAGGAGCCATCTCACAAATAGATCAATGGTTATTCAAAGGTACTTAAACTCATTTAAATGATTTTTCAGTTGCCGAATGTGTGGCGAAGCATTCAAAACATTCAAAATAATTACCGAGATATAATAAGATTTGACCGCAAAACTAGGAAGGGAGGGGGGTAGCTGTTCTATATAAATCTGGGCTACAGGTGACCACTGAAGCCTCTCAACCACCCCAAGTCAGTAATGCTGAAATTCTTGTTACTAAGATACAAATCAATAAATGTAAATGCATATATATCATCTGTGTCTATATACCTCCAGGTAATAACATTAACACCCTTGAGGACATCCTTTATTGGTTGTCAGTTAACTACCCCCAAGAAACCATAGTCTTTGATGACTTTAACATCTATTGGAAAAAGTGTTCCTCTGAACACCCTACCATCCATGTTAACCTGTATGGGATTACTCAGACCATTACCTCCTCCACTAGGATCAGCAAACCCAACAACAAAGAAATTACCTTAGACTGGATTCTCATTAATAGTCATCCCCAAATATACAAGGCAGGGACCCTCCATGATGATATAAGTGACCACTTTCTTACCTTTATAATTAGGCATAAGACTTGACACTCTTAACCAACCCACCTATAACACAATAAGGAACAATAAAAACTTCAACCCTGTTAAACTTAGTTTATTTTGAAAGTTATGTGTTTGGTCAGTCCTAAAACACCTGTCACTGGAGGAAGCAGTAATATACTTTAATACTAAATTGTTAGCCATTCTAGACTACCATGCGCCAACATGTTCTATAAGAACTAAAACAAAAAATGTCCCATGGATTACGAAAGAAACTAGACAAAGAATTCTACTTAGAAATAAAGTATGGGCCAAGTGGCGTACCACAAAAAAACCCTGTAGATCAAATTAAATACAGACAGCTAAGGAATAACACAAAAAAATCCATTTTGTCAGATAAAAAAAAAACTTTTACTACCAACTACAGCAAACCCACCAAAATAAACTTCAAAAGTTCTAGGCAGGTATCAATAAACTCCTGCACCCAGAACAATCCACCACTCCGACCCCCTCAGGCACTAACCACAATAGTCCTGAAGTAGTTGCCAATACCTTTAACAGTTTCATTACTGAAACCATCCACTCTCTAGACAACCAGCTATCTCCTGATGGCTCAAGTTCTTTTACTTCTATACCCAGCTCTCAACTCTCTTTTCACCTTCAACCTGTTTCCACATCCCTTTTTCGAACCCTTATTAAGAAACTTAAACCAACCACCCTCTCTGCTCATCTCTTACCTGCAGAATATCTGCAAAAAGCTGCAGATGCCATAGCCTATCCCATCTCTATCCTGATTAATAGAACTATAACCAAAGGTTCCATCCCCTCTATCTGGAAGATATCTCATATTATCCCTCTGCATAAAGTTGGCAACTACAATGAATTATCAAATTATAGGCCCATAGCTATATTATCACCCCTGGCTAAAATCATAGAGAAATGTATACATAGACAACTGCTGAGCTATCTTATCCAAAACAACTTACTCGCCAACTCTCAACATGGTTTTAGACCATTTCACAGCACCACTTCTCCCCTCCTGTCTTTTTCTGATGCC